>NW_022589722.1:6794870-7064302 GCF_004348235.1 Phoca vitulina
AAGAAAGAAAGAAAGAAAGAAAGAAAGAAAGAAAGAAAGAAAGAAAGAAAAAAAAGAAAAGAAAAGAAAATAAAAGAAAAGAAAAGAAAAGAAAGAAAAGAAAAGAAAAGAAAAGAAAAGAAAAGAAAAAAGAAAAGAAAAGAAAAGAAAAAAGAAAAGAAAAGAAAAGAAAAGAAAAGAAAAGAAAAAACAAAAAAGGGCTCTTTGGACACTCAAGGCCAGCAGTAACTTGACTCTGTGGAGATTGAGCTCTGACTGAGCTTTGTGACAGGGAAGACACCATGTATAACCATATTCTTAGAAACATTTCATTGAATTTCCAAACTCTTCTGGGCACATTTACTTCATCTCTTACTTGCTTGGTGTGGAAAAGCAATTACTCTGTGGTGATGGTGCAGTCAAATCTGTAAACAGTTATTACATTTCAATTAGAGCTGCATGAAACTCAATATATTTGGTTTTCTGGGAATTAATATAAATCTTTTGTGATGTTTCGATTCACAAGGGGTCCTACCCCACACATTTGGCTCTCAGCAACACTCAGATGCATTCAGATGTCAAGGACTATTTTCCCAGCATTAAGCACTCGGCCTGCGGCTAAATTCTCCTGAAGTGTATTGGTCACTAGTCAAACTCCCAAGTCTTCCAGCTACACCACAGGTTTTTGCCAAGAGAAGTCAATTTAGACTGGCTCTCGAGTATGAAAGGAAGATTCTGATAAATATTCTGTCGTAAAACATGCACTTGATCACACTCATGGTCTTCCTCAAATGCTCATAAACCACTGAAACACAAACAAGACTTCTTTCATTACCGATAAGAAGAATGGCAGTGAGATGGAGGAATGCGAAGACAGAAACTAATATTTATCACACAGCAACAATGGTCCAGTCGCTTTTCTTAGATTATCTCTTTAAATTCCCACATCAACACTGCAAGGTAGTTATTATGGGTCACCCACCATTCTCCAGATGGGAAAATTCCTATTCAAATTAAGAAACTTGCCCAGAGGGGCGCCTGGGTGGCTCAGTTGTTAAGCGTCTGCCTTCGGCTCAGGTCATGATCCCAGGGTCCTGGGATCGAGCCCCGCATCGGGCTCCCTGCTCGGCGGGAAGCCTGCTTCTCCCTCTCCCACTCCCCCTGCTTGTGTTCCCTCTCACTGTCTCTCTCTCTGTCAAATAAATAAAATCTTAAAAAAAAAAAAAAAAAGAAAAGAAACTTGCCCAGATTTACCAGGTAGATAGATGGTGGTGCTGGGAATGAGCCCAGGTCTCTGTTTTCAGAGCCCATGATGATTCTTCTGTCTCCCAATGTACAGAGATTTGGAGAATGTGCTTAATTTTTGTCTTTTCCCTTTTTCTTTCCATTGCTCATCATGGCTCACGAATGCCTTTCAGAACAGCCTGGTTGGTCTATCCACTCTTTGTACTAGTACTGCTGATTCTCTTTAAATTTTCTATATACTCAAGGAAAAACGCAAGAAACAGAGTCAAATGACGAAGGAACTGTTCTCCCTGCTCGTAAATGTGTTACATATGGTGGTGGGGGGAGGGACAGACCGCAAGCAGCATTAACCAGGGAGGATTTCGCACTTCCATCAACTACCATGAAAGATAACATATGGACTGAACATTTATTCCAAGCAACAGATTTGTTTCTAGTTACTCTCCAGCAGTTGAATGAAAGAGAGGGGGAAAAAAAAAAAACACCTTTTAACAGCCATCTGAAAATACTCTCCCAATGAGAGAAATAAGGTTGATCTTTTTACAGACTACAGAACTAACATTTTAAAAAGTAAATCATAATGATTTAATTTAAATGTATTTGTTGAGCTACAATCACCATGAATCTACCTCTTCACTGTGGAAGACATGCTGCCTGTCCTGTTTTTTGGAGGAAAGACATTCTTACTATAATAGACTCATTACATGTTTGTTTTATACTATTTTCAAGTTATTTCTTTTTATTTATTTTGATCATTATCTTATATGTAATAGGCCTTTTCAATATCATGATAAAGATGAAAATTTGTGTCAATAAATGGAGACACCTTCCTGTTCCCCATCATTTTATTTATAATCAGTCATTTGCTTCATGTCACCCAAGTTATTGGTTTGGATCTGGAAAGATTCATAACTTTTGGCATTGCAAAATTCTTCAGGCTGAGAAAAAAGGCGTTGTTGGGAAACCAAAATTTAAAAGTTAAGCTTCAAATTGTTTCTACCCTCCAGGCTCCTGACATATAAAAGTATTAACAACATATGTCTAGTTAGATTTTTAAACCACATGAGAGTTAAATAGGATGAGCCTCTTTGAAATATTGTGCTTTTTGAAAATAGGAAGCAAAAGAAAATAAAAGAGAAAGCCTATAATTGCCTTCAAAAATACATATTTGAACTTTTCTCATGCTCTCAGGTAAACCAATCTTATAAATGGGCCCTATTCTGTTCTTGGACCTTTCTTTATGTTAGCCGTCACTTCTTTTAAAGCTAAGTTGAACGTTCTTAACCTTCAAGAAGCAGTCTCTGACAAACTCATTCCTTCTCCCCATTAAGACTTTCTCCTTTTTCCAGTCATTGTCAGTGTGTATATACGAGGTTCAATCTTGCCTTGTAATTGCGCCTTTAAATAGCTACTTACCTGACCTTCTGAAAAAAGAAATTTCTTTCGGAAATTCTTTGCCGTGAGAGCTGATCATAGGAAAAAAAGACTATAAAATCTAGACTCTATAGCCTGAGAAACAAATGCTTATCAATACATAAAGTAGATTTAGGATGAATGTGAAATTATCATCAAATCCTGTTGTTAAGTAAATAAAAGAAGTCGTCTTTAAAATTGCAGTCATGGGGGAGGGAGATAAAAATTACATTTTTAAGGTATACATAAATTTGGAGTTGGGGGATCCAGTGTAGATTGCTCAAATGCTGGTGGATATTTTGAAAACATCTTCTCATCTTGTGATTGCTGTTTCTCCAGGAAGTCCAGCCTTCCCACGCCATACCTTTCACCTCCCTGAGACCGGAGCAGAACTCTGACCCTATGTGCTTGGCTCGGTCTTAGAAGATGTCTCAGTTTACTAGAGGCTCAGATTTTCTCCAGCCTTATTTAATCTTACATCACACAAATCATATACAGACATTCCAAATATATAGACAACTTAACATATCTAAAATTGAACTCCTGATCTTCCACCCTAAATTTCTTCCTAGCATTCTAGAAAACTTCCTCTTTTCAGTCACTCATACTAAAATATTGGGAGTCCTGATTTTCTTCTTTCTTTCTCTCACCCCAATATTCTTTAAAAATGTCAAGATCATGAATCACAAAGGAAGACTGAGCAATAGTCACAGAGCAGAGGAAACTATAAGCAGGCAGAGACTAAATGCAATGTGGTATTCTGGATTGGATGCTAGAAAGGAAAAAGGACATTAATGGAAACACTAGGGAAATCTGAATAAAGTCTATAATTTAGTTAACTGTATTGTACCAAGTGAATTTCTCAGTTTGGACAACTGCTCTGTAGTTATGTAAGATGTTGGCATTAGGAAGAGCTGGCTAAAGGGATTAAGGGAATCCTCTTTACTACCTTTACAACTCTACATCTAAAGTCATTTAAAATTTAAAAAAATAATAATAATAATGAGAGTTGTGATTGCATGAGATAATGCATGTGAAAATATTTATAAATTGTATGGAGTTGTCACTATGGTAGGCACTCTGATTATGTACATGATGATAATGAAAAGCAGTGCTTTAGAAGATGATAGTGTGCTTAACAATTGGGTGTTTTGAACTGACCGGCCCATTTAGCCAAATTAATCAAATAGCCTCGGTGTAGCCCATAACTTTAAGTGAAGACAGTTGTGAGTCCAGCTTCCAGATGGCCCTCTATGAACATCACCTTTTGGCCTTTATACCCTTTTGGAGTTCCCTCCCACAATGAATAGGACCAACTTGTATGACCAGTAGAACAGTGAGGAAATGATAGCGCATGATTTCCAAGTCTAAGTCATTAAAGACATTATGACTTTGGCCTTGCTATCCTGGAGTGATCACCCCGGAGAAAGTCAGCCACCATATTCTGAGGACATACAAGCAAGCGGCCCATGTGCCAACTTCCAGCATCATGTGGGTAAGTCTTCCTGGAAGCAGATCCTCCAGGCCCAGCGAAGTCTTAAGATGATGCAGCCCTTGTAAATGCCTTGTCTGCAACCTTATAAGAGGCCCTGAGCCAGAAACATCCAGCTAAGCCACATCTGAATTCTTTTTTTTTTTTTTTTATTTTTCATTTTATTTATTTATTTTTTTTTAATTTTTTTATTGTTATGTTAATCCCCATACATTACATCATTAGTTTTAGATATAGTGTTCCATGATTCATTGTTTGTGCATAACACCCAGTGCTCCATGCAGAACGTGCCCTCCTCAATACCCATCACCAGGCTAACCCATCCTCCCAACCCCCTCCCCTCTAAAACCCTCAGTTTGTTTTTCAGAGTCCATTGTCTCTCATGGTTCTTCTCCCCCTCCGATTCCCCCCCTTCATTCTTCCCCTCCTGCTACATTCTTCTTCTTCTTTTTTTCTTTCTTAACATATATTGCATTATTTGTTTCAGAGGTACAGATCTGAGATTCAACAGTCTTGCACAATTCACAGCGCTTACCAGAACACATACCCTCCCCAGTGTCCATCACCCAGTCACCCCATCCCTCCCACCCCACCCCCCACTCCAGCAACCCTCAGTTTGTTTCCTGAGATTAAGAATTCCTCATATCAGTGAGGTCATATGATACATGTCTTTCTCTGTTTGACTTATTTCGCTCAGCATAATACCCTCCAGTTCCATCCACGTCGTTGCAAATGGCAAGATCTTATTCCTTTTGATGGCTACATAATATTCCATTGTATATATATACCACATCTTCTTTATCCATTCATCTGTTGATGGACATCTTGGCTCTTTCCACAGTTTGGCTATTGTGGACATTGCTGCTATAAACATCGGGGTGCATGTAGCCTTTCGGGTCCCTACTTTTGTATCTTTGGGGTAAATACCCAGTAGTGCAATTGCTGGATCATACGGTAGCTCTATTTTCAACTTTTTGAGGAACCTCCATACTGTTTTCCAGAGTGGCTGCACCAGCTTGCATTCCCACCAACAGTGTAGGAGGGTTCCCCTTTCTCCGCATCCCCGCCAACATCTGTCATTTCCTGACTTGTTAATTTTAGCCATTCTGACTGGTGTGAGGTGGTATCTCATTGAGGTTTTGATTTGGATTTCCCTGATGCTGAGCGATATTGAACACTTTTTCATGTGTCTGTTGGCCATTTGGATGTCTTCTTTGGAAAAATGTCTGTTCATGTCTTCTGCCCATTTCTTGATTGGATTCTTTGTTCTTTTGGTGTTGAGTTTGATGAGTTCTTTATAGATTTTGGATACTAGCCCTTTATCTGATATGTCATTTGCAAATATCTTCTCCCATTCTGTTGGTTGTCTTTTGGTTTTGTTGACTGTTTCCTTTGCTTTGCAAAAGCTTTTTATCTTGATGAAGTCCCAATAGTTCATTTTTGCCCTTGCTTCCCTTGCCTTTGGCGATGTTTCTAGGAAGAAGTTGCTGCGGCTGAGGTCGAAGAGGTTGCTGCCTGTGTTCTCCTTTAGGATTTTGATGGACTCCTGTCTCACATTGAGGTCTTTCAACCATTTGGAGTCTATTTTTGTGTGTGGTGTAAGGAAATGGTCCAGTTTCATTCTTCTGCATGTGGCTGTCCAATTTTCCCAACACCATTTGTTGAAGAGACTGTCTTTTTTCCATTGGACATTCTTTCCTGCTTTGTCAAAGATTAGTTGACCATATAGTTGAGGGTCCATTTCTGGGCTCTCTATTCTGTTCCATTGATCTATGTGTCTGTTTTTGTGCCAGTACCATACTGTCTTGATGATGACAGCTTTGTAGTAGAGCTGGAAGTCTGGAATTGTGATGCCGCCAGCTTTGCTTTTCTTTTTCAACATTCCTCTGGCTATGCGGGGTCTTTTCTGGTTCCATACAAATTTTAGGATTATTTGTTCCATTTCTTTGAAGAAAGTGGATGGTATTTTGATGGGGATTGCATTGAATGTGTAGATTGCTCTAGGTAGGATTGACATCTTCACAATATTTGTTCTTCCAATCCATGAGCATGGAACATTTTTCCATTTCTTTGTGTCTTCCTCAATTTCTTTCATGAGTATTTTATAGTTTTCTGAGTACAGATCCTTTGCCTCTTTGGTTAGATTTATTCCTAGGTATCTTATGGTTTTGGGTGCAATTGTAAATGGGATCGACTCCTTAATTTCTCTTTCTTCTGACTTGTTGTTGGTGTATAGGAATGCCACTGACTTCTGTGCATTGATTTTATATCCTGCCACTTTACTGAATTCCTGTATGAGTTCTAGCAGTTTTGGGGTGGAGTCTTTGGGATTTTCCACATAAAGTATCATATCATCTGCAAAGAGTGAGAGTTTGACTTCTTCTTTGCCAATTTGGATGCCTTTGATTTCTTTTTGTTGTCTGATTGCTGTGGCTAGGACTTCCAATCACATCAGAATTCTTGACCCAAAGAAACAAATAAATGCTATTGTCTTACACTATTAAGTTATGGAGTAATTAATAGATACTAATAGATAACTAATACAACAACCTTTAAAAAAAAATAAGCAACAAACATTTGTCTAAGATATGACATAAAGCCAATGACCTGAAAACAGACAAAAACAAATAATATTCTGGTAGTAGTTTAGTGAGATACGTAGTGCAGTCTTCTCTTTCTTTTCTCTCTTTCTCTTTCTTTTTCTTTCTTTCCCTTTCTTTCTTTCTTTCTTTCTTTTTCTTCTTTCTCTTTCTCCCTCTCTCTCTTTCTTGTCCTCTGTTGTATTTTTATGTCCAGGTTTGTGTTTACATAGAAAGTAGATTTTTGCTACTCTTCTGTTACAACAATTGCCTTTGAAGAGTATGCTTCTTTCTGCTACAGATCTTTTCACTGCTGTTGTTTTGTTTGTTTGTTGTTTGTAATTATCAAAATATAAGGTGTCCCCTTCTGGAAATACTATTCAGGAATCAGAGACATGATGTTTTTCCATTCAAAATTTGAGCAGAAAGAGTATAGGTTTGGGATATAAGATTCTGGCTGCTGCCTTGCCACTTCCAGACACATGGTTTGGGAGAGGTTCAAATTCTAAAGTGTTACAAGTGTCCACTTGTAAAATGAGGGGGTAAAACAAATGTTACCTGAGCTTCCTAAAGCTTCCTAAGGTCTCAAGACTACTTTAGAAAAATCAAAGTGTCATATATCCTGCTTCTTTTGAATGAAATAATTTAGCCTCACTTAATTCAGATAAAAGTTGTAAATATCCCAGAACCATTCGCCAGTCACAGTTCTCCGGAAACAGGCAGAACAAAAGACTTAACAAATATGTAAATGCATAAAACTACCTTTGGTGGCTGCAAAACAAAACCTTTGTCTCACTGAACAGCCTCTGTTTTGTGACGCTGAGGTTCTACATGCTATCCTATATAATTCTTCCTGGAATTGGTATTTTAAAATTGAGAAGCAATTTAGTGTGCTGCAAAGCCTTGCTCTATTAGCCCAGGCCAACATTCATGACACATTTTAATAGAATAATGGGCAGTTGGGCATCTAAACTTTACCCTGCTATGGATCATTTTTGGCAGCTGTGCTTTTTATTCATCAGTCTGATTGAAACTGCTTTCCTGACAGAAGCAAAGATACTCTTCTTTGTTCAGGGTTTCCATAAAAGGCGAAATGGAAGTCTTTGCAGACAGACTGGCGTGCCTGAATAAATTTATTTTCCTAGGCTTCTAGCCACAACAGTGAGCAAACAAATGCCTCTTACCTACATCTTTATATACACCATAGGAGAGCAAATTTATAGGATATAATACTCATTTGCTTTGACTTTGTCCTTCTGTTTTAAATCATTGCCCAAACTTGCATTTTTAAATCTTTCCCTTATAATTCTTAACATTGAGCCCTGGGCTATTTGAGCAATATATGGCTCTGGGAGTGTTTGTCTGTGTCTATGTGTGTACACATTCATTGCCTATGATGTTGGGGGAGGAGGACTGGCCTTTTTTTTTTTTTTTTAATCCTCTTTCTTTATAGAGAACAGACCTCAAAGGGTTTCCTTCCCTAGCTTCTTAACGTCTTTTCCAAGCATAATGATTCTAGACAGACCAAACAACTGACCAGTGATCCATTGTGTTTTTAATCATTTACAGTCGGATTCCTACATGGTGGTGCCTAGTATTTGGTTTTGAAGAATGCTTTCTTGGGGACCACATTCAATCCAGCCTTTCTGAACAATAAATTACCTGTGTTTGGGGGCCCTTGACAGCCTGTATTATTTTGACCTCGTTGAAAATAATGGATGATTTGGAACAATGGTCCCTTTTGAATTAAAATATAAAAGGTTTGAGTTTCAGAGTTCAAGATAATGAGTAGGCCCAAAAAGCAGACTGGGCCCAAGTCTCCCCAAGAGAGGAAACATGGGGGGCAGTGGGCGGTGAAGACATGAGGGAGAGAAAGCATAAACATAAGCATTTGTACAGACACATTACTTGTTTTTTTTTTTTTTTTTTCAGGGTTGGGAAAATGATTTTGTATCCTGCACTGCCCTAGATGTTCAGTCAACTATATAGTTATAGTTACACTAACATGAGCCAGAGCAGAGCTTTGTGCAAATATTATGATCATCCTGAATCACCCAGGAGAAATCTGTGGTCTTCTGTATGGCTGGTTAGCTAACCTCTATCTATCCTTAACTGGGAGGTGAGGAATGGCGGGCAGGGGTGCTGCAACTGTTGGCACTGTGGATAGATCACAAGGGAAAACTGTTTTTAGCTGAAAATGCATCTGTCTGCACATTGGTGAAAATTCATCATCAAATACTAAATTACAGTACTAGTGTTTAAATGTTTAGGAGAAAAAAAAAACAATTATTTTCATATGTAAGTATATGTGTACATATAGGCACTCCCCAGAACAGGAAATAATCCCAAAGTAATGATGTCACTTAGAAATAGAACTATCTTGGGGCGCCTGGGTGGCTCAGTCGTTAAGCGTCTGCCTTTGGCTCAGGTCATGATCTCAGGGTCCTGGGATCAAGCCCTGCATCGGGCTCCCTGCTCAGCGGGAAGCCTGCTTCTCCCTCTCCCACTCCCCCTGCTTGTGTTCCCTCTCTCGCTGTGTCTCTCTCTGTCAAATAAATAGATAAAATCTTTAAATAAAAAAAAAAAAAAGAAACAGAACTATCTTTTGCCACAGAAATAATGTTGTTAATTAGTGGCTAGATTTCCAGGCTAAACAAAAGTGATCTGAATTGCCAGTTCAGTTAAACTAGGATTTTAAGATTTAAGTTTAAGAGTTAGGATACTGTCCAGAGGCAATATACCACAAGGGTTAAGAATCAGAGATACCAGGGGTGCCTGGGGGCTCTTGATTTCAGCTCAATCATGATCTCAGGGTCGTGGGATGGAGCCCCATGTGGGTTCTGTGCTCAGTGAGGAGTCTGCTTGGGATTCTCTCTCTCCCTCTTCCTCTGTCCCTCCCTCTACTCACTCTCTCTATCAAATAAATAAATAACAACTTCAAAAAAAATCAGAGATACTCACTTTTAAATCCAGTCTGCCCCCACTCACTAGTAGTATCATTTTGGGAAAGTTCTGTGACCTCTCTGAACCCCAGTCTCCTAGTCTGTATATTACAGGGATCAGCAAACTGTGGCCTATGGGCTAAGTCTGGCTCACCACCTGTTTTGGTCCAGCTTGCAAGTTAATTTTTTAAAATATTTTTAAGTGTTTAACATCAAAGGAAGAATAATCTTTCATAACATATGAACGTTGTATGAAATTTATATTTCAGGATCCATAAATAAAGTTCAACTGGAACATGGCCACGCTTATTTGTTTGCATACGGTCTTTCTTTTTAGGCTACTGTTTTGCCACAAGGCAAAAGGTTATGATCAGGACCACACAGCCCACAGAAACGAACATACTTAATCTGTAGCCCTTTACAGAAAGTGTTTGTGTAACCCTACTATAATATCTATCTTATGGCACTGTATGAGGGTTGGATATTATAGTGTTTAAATATTATAGTGTTTATAGTGTTAATATAAACACAGTGAATCAGAGTGAAGAAAGAAGCTCTGGGCTAATGCTGCCTCTGACAACAAGTATGTGGCTGTGTACGCAGACTTCACAAAGCCAGAAAACAAAGACAAAGCTGGGAAATAATTCAACATACTAGCATTTCTCTTCTATTTATAAGAATGAGTGATGGTGTCAGAGGGTGTTTACAGAAAAATGGAAATGTCCCAATTTTGTCAATCTGGTTTAACCTAACTGCAACTAGACTACAAATTCCCATTAGCTAATTCAACATCTATTTTAATAAGACGCAAAATTTTGCTGCAAACAATACTTCTCTATTAGTTGTTGTTCTTGTAATTGGATATTTTATGATGGGAATCTGTTTAATAGAACATGGATATGTGTCTGATAATGAAAAAAATACATACTGAAGACACATTTCAAGGTCAAATTTTTCATTACTGAAGTAAGAATGATGAAATATAAGGATACATTCAAGGACAGAGTTTCTCTCCCTCTCTTCTTAACAGTAAAAGCTACACTACATTGAGTGCTTTCTCTGTCCGATGCTATATAGAAATTTATTTTTAATTTTTCTAACAGCTCTGTGAGATAAGTATGAAACTGGGAATAAGAATAGTTAATTCCACTGATGTGGAAATCTCATATATATTTAGACCAAAGGAAAGCATAATGGTATCTTTTGGAATGCATCCCCACCCTCTCCACTTTGGTATGGCCACAGGGGCCTATAAATAACCCAGGACTCATCGCTAATGGAAACATGTAGCTCTGTTTCTAAATGAGTTTCTATTGTAATTGTAATTATTATTAAATCAATAACCATAGAAAAAGTAGTATAGATATCACTATTAGTAGTGATGCTCACTTACTGGGTCACACACAGATATTTATGGCCCACTATGTAACACACAGTGGATTAGGCCCTGAATACACAATGTAAAACAAAACAAAGTCCCCATCCATTGGCTCTTACATTTTATTGAGCAGAGGCAGATAAACATCAAATATTTTTTTTTAAATAAACTAGAAAATATCACAAAATATTAAGTCCTATGATTAGCTATGTTGTAAGGGAAGGGAGAAGAACACTTTTGGTTAGGTGGTCAGATTAAGTTAGAGTAGAATAAGAGTCCTGGTTGTCACCTCAGAGAAATTTAAGATTGCATCTCAAAGACTCGCTCAGCTACAGACAAAAGGCTTTAAGAAGCTTAAAGGCCTTGTCCAAAAGATCTTTATGTTCAGCCCAAAGTAGGGTGAAGCCTGTCTCAGAAAGATCTATGGGTGTGGCTTTGTCTCATGCAGTCAACTACAATAAGATCTCTAAGAAACCCAGAAAGCTATTAAGAGAACTATAATTGTTGGAAGCACCTCCAGTTTGGACTGAATTGGACAGACAACTCTTACATTGAAAAAAGATCTCTGGGTCCCCAAACTTACACAAGCAGGAAGCAGACCAAGAAAGCTTCTCAGCCACACAACAGGCCACTTCTAAAGAAAAGGAGGATGACTCAAGAGATACGGAGAGCCGCTTGCAGAAAGGAGAATGAAGCCCTAATCAAGGACTGGAAACAGGTGCCCGGCTAGATTTCATAGTTGTTACTAACCAGTGACTACTAAAGGCTTCTCTTCTGCCCAGTTTTTAAATTACAATTATCCAATCACGGTGTCTGTGTGTAGAAGGGGTTAAATGGGGAGGTGGGTCAAATAACTTGTCTTTTAGTTCACAAGCCTTCAAATGAAGAGAAGTCACTTTGGAAAAACTGTGACTGAGGAACTTCCCCTGAGAAACTCCCCTTACCCCATTCCACTTCAAACTAATTTAGATGATGAAATATTCTGGACCTGGGCCTGAACCTGACTCCATATTGGGGTAAGACTTTTGGGGATCTTGGGAAAGGATAAGTTCACTCTGAATGTAGGAGAATTATCAATGTATTAAAGTCCAGAATTTATTTTTAATTCAGCCCTCCTCCCTTTCTTCAAACTCTTGGCAACCACTAATCTTTCTATTGTCTCTATAGTTTGGCCTTTTCTTAGAACATCATATAGCTGGAATCATACAGTGTTTAGCTTTTCCAGAGACTCTTCTATCTCCTTCCTTCCTTCCTTCCTCCCTCCCTTCCTCCCTCCCTCCTTCCCTTCCTCCCTCCCTCCTCTTTCTTTCTTTCTTTCTTTCTTTCTTTCATTCTTTTCTTTCTTTCATTCTTTCTTGGTTTCTTGCTGTTATCCAGATAATTAACAAAAACCAACCATGCAAAACTGGGTCCTGCCCTCTCCTTTTGTTCTCAGCCCACCTCCTCAGTTGTGGGCATAGGTCTGGGGTGGGAGGCAGGAGTTGTTAATGCCACAGGGAAGAAATGAAAACTGACTCAGAGAGGGGGAGCCACAAAAAAAAAAAAAAGAGAGAGAAATGAATTAAAAGCCCTCCCATCCCCTCCAGTGAGGGTTAAGTTCCTTTCCCCAATTCCCCAGCGAGCAGAAGTGAGTGCCGTACCTGATGTCTGCCTCTTCCCTTGTGTCTGGTTAGAATGGTACAGCAGGGCTGCAGGGGGCTGGACTGGGGCCAGGACCACTGAAGAACTATACCACAAAGACAAGGGGAAGCAGAAATGTGGAGACCATACTGACATCTAGGCATATGCTCACCCCTGAGCACCTGGGTATGGGCAGGATGAGACCTCTGAGTGAGAAGAGTCCAGCCTCCACTGACAGGAGACTCCATGGGAGGGAGGGTGAGGGGGCTGAAGAGTGTTCCCAGGATAAGCCAGGAATGTTCCAGGCATCGCTTCCAGCCACAGTGTGAGGTGTCCTTACAAATGGGTAAGTCCACTGAATCCATGGACTTGTGGTAGGGTATTGTTCCACAGAATGGATGAGTCCACTGGCCAATGTGGGGTGGAAAGGGACAGAAGATCACAAAGGAAGAAGGTCCACTGGGAAACGGATGGTGTGTTCCCATCCTCCTGTAGGTGAGCCACTAGAGATGAGAGGGAGGTAACCATCCCACAGACAAGATGGCACAGAAGGTGGGTGGGGGTCCGAGTGGAGATTGCACTGAGGCAAGAGAGTCCATGGGGGGAGCTGGGAAGGGGCAAGGAGCGGTGCTGTATCCACATTCACTTCAGAACAGAGACTCTTTCACTAAGCAATATGCACTTAATTTTCTACCATGTCTTTTCATAGCTTGATAACTTACTTCTTTTTATTGCTGAATAAGATTCTGTTGAATATTTATCCATTCTTCTGAAGGACATCTTGGTTGCTTCCAGTATTTTGACAATTGTGAATAAAGTTCCTATAAGCATTCATGTTCAGGTTTTTGTAAGGACAGAATTTTTAACTCATTTGGGTAAATACCTAGTGGCACAATGGATCATATGGTAAGACCAAATTTAACATTCT
Source organism: Phoca vitulina (assembly GCF_004348235.1). NCBI lineage: Eukaryota > Metazoa > Chordata > Mammalia > Carnivora > Phocidae > Phoca > Phoca vitulina. The sequence goes on from NW_022589722.1 coordinate 6,808,447, forward strand.
AAGAAACTCCCAAACTATCTACTAATGTGGCTGTACCATTCTGCAGCCCCCAGTAATGAATAAGAGTTTTGCCCCACATCCTCTCTAGCATTTGGTATTGCTAGATTTGTTCTTGTTTTTGTTGTTAATTTTTTGGTATGTTTTATATAGGCAATCACGGCCTCAATGAATAAAGGGAATTTCTTTCCCTTCCCAATCCTCCAAACCTTTGTTTACCTGTCTTGCCTTATTGCACATGCTAGGCCTTCTACTATGATGCTGAATAGAAGTAGTGAGAGGGTCATCCTTATTTGTTCCTGATCTGAGGTGGAAAGCACCTAATTTATCAACATTAAATATCATCTTAGTTGTAGGGTTTTTGGTAAAATTCTATATAGAAGTGGAGGAAGCTCCCTTCTATTCCTAGATTGCTGAGTTATTTTTAAACATGAATGGGTCTTGGATATTGTCAAATGCTTTCTATGCATCCATTGATATGATAATATGATTTTTCTGCTTTAGCTTATTGATGTGGTGAATTACATTAATTGATTTTCAAATGTCGAACCAGACTTGCGTATTTGGGGAAAATCCCACTCGGTTGTATTGTATAATGTTTAATATATTGCTGGATTTGGTTTGCTAATATTTTGTTGAGGATTTTTGTGTCTATGTTCATGAGAGATATTGGTCTCTAGTTTTCCTTTCTTGTGTTGTCTTTTTCTGATTTTGGAAAATTCAGAATTCTGTCCTCATTTCTTCCTTGATTTCTTGTTTTGAGTTATTTCTTTTAAGAAGTCCAATTTGACCCTTTCTTCATATGCAAACTTTCAACTTGTTATTTGAAAATTTTTGCATGTGGTCATTATTGCCAGTATTTTGAAGTCTTACAGTGAACTATAAGTGATCTACTAAGTGGCCTTAGTGTGGACATTTTTTAAAAAGATAATTGTGTCGGTCATTTTTCAGACTTTTTTTATTTGGAAACTTAGGTGTTTTAGTTTTAGAAATTTTTTTCACATTCATTGTTTATTAATGTCCTCCCTTCTGTTATCTTCTTCTGGAACTCTTTTTGGTCAGCCTTTGGACTTTCTGGATTCATCTACTAATATTCTTATCATTTTGTGTTTATCACAATTTCCATTTAATTTTGTTCTGCTTTCTCTAAAGATACCTTGGTTTTATCATCTAGCTCTTCAGATGAATCTTTCATCCCATTTTCATATTTCTAGTTTTTAAGACCTCTATCTAGCCAACTGACAGTTCCATTTTTATAGTATCCTACTGAGTGCAATGACTTCTCATTTATCTGAAAACATAAATAATAGTTTTAATTAGAGCTTTTGTCTGTTCTCTGCATTCCCTGTTTTCTCTGAGTTCTTTTTTTTTTTTTTTCTCTCTTTAGTGCCTTTATTTTTGAGTGGCACTTTCCTCAATAGCCAGAGATTTTGTTTTCTGTTGATTTTCAAGAGGAAGGCATTAGAAGCCTAAATGGAAGCTCTGTGTGAGGGGATGGAATCTTCCAGCTTGTCCTTGAGAGTGATTTATTGGGAATCCTTTCATTTCATATTGGAAACCCCACCCTACCACCTACCCCAAGGCTTTCCATTTCTCCCCACCACCAGAAAAAAACAAAAAACAAAAACCTTCCAATCTCCTGGTGGTTGTGTATGCCAAGCAATAGCAGGGCGCTAGTAGCTACACAGTTCAATGTATAGACTTCTACTCAATCTTGTTTTCAGTTTGGGTCTTCTCTTCTACTTCTGCTCTATGTCCTGTCCCTGAGCCCAGGACCTCTTGTTCTGATTCAGAATGAACCTGCAGTTGCCTGTCAGACTGGGGATGGGTGAGTCTGTTGACCATACACACCAGTGGAGAAGATCTAACCGTCTCTACAGAGGTTCCCCACCAGCTTCCTGATTGCAGCACCACACCTTCCCCTGCTTTATGTGATCCTGTCCTGGGTTCTGGAGAGAAAACTAGGCTCGGTTCTCACTACCTTTCTCTCCAGCCAGCTTTCTCAGCTCTACTAATGCCTCCATTTACTTTCCATTTACTGCCAGCCCTTGCCATTTCAGTCTGTTATTGTCTCCTCGTGCATTATTTTTCTTCTGTGTGTTTTTACCATTTTAAATTCCTTTACTTTCACTTTAATGAGGTTTTGGCAGCAGGCAGAAATGAAAAGTATGTGTTAAATCTATGTTTAATCAGAAAGCTACCAGACCATTACAAACATACACACACACACACACACACACACACACACACACACACAAAATCCTATAAGGATGTTATACTACTTTATTCCAGATATACCAAGAACATATGATTGCTAATCTAACAGGCATGGAATTAATTTAAGCAAAACCAAAATTTGGTTTAAGCATTCATGTATTAAACATCACAACTCCTAAACTGTATAGTTTGTATAATTATCTCTCCCTAAAAATGCTATAATAAATAAAGGCAAAATGATTTCCTAGTTGTCTAACACTGCAAATTTATTTTCCTGTAATATCAGTTATATGAGGTCTTATGAAAGTCTCTGGAAGCCAAACTTCAGGATATCAGAGTCCATACAAATCGTAAAGAGAGGAATCCTCTACATCCTTGTCTATATCGGGAGTCTGTAAATATTTTCATTCAAGGGAAAATTGAAGTGCAAAAATGTAACAAAGGGCATCTTTAGATCTCTGGATATGCAATGAATCTTTCTCAATATTTTCCCAATGTTTAAACCTCTTTTTAATTACCCTCCTCTATTTTTCCTTTTGGGGAATTCCCCACCGTATGCAGAATACGGAATGAATCAGGTCCTCCCACTAAGAATGCGGAATGAATCAGGTCCTCCTCCCGCCCCCTTCCTGCTTCAGTCAGGTACAGCCCAACTGCAGAGTCATGGGAATGATTATGCACATTGTGCCTTATTCATGAGGGCAACAGGTCAAGAAGGTCAATGGGGACTCAAAGTCAGCTGGGGTCTGTTTATCTGCCTTTCCCCAGATAAGGTACCATGTTCTAATTCATACAAAGACTTAGTTTGGACTAACAATAGTTGTGGTCATTCAGACTCACTCCCTCCTGAGGCTTTATATCTAAAGGTACCCTGGTAGGCACCTCCATTCTAGAAGCATGTGGATCAGACTGATTCTACAGCATCACAATTGATGGGCTTCCTACTGCCAGCCCTCAGGTGGTCCTGAGTGTTTCTTGTTTTTCTATCCTTGCCTCTCATTACTATTGTGAGCCCCCATAAATTTTACTTTAGCTGAACACAGTCAGAGTGATGATGATTGCTTGAGATCAAAACTGATAAAGTATAGATGTATTAATGCATGGATGAAATAGTATCACTTAGAGTTTTTTGGGGGAAAGTGGGGTGAAAAAGGGAAGGGATGTGAAGCAGAAAGAGAATTTGGTAAATTACTGAAAATGTAAGCTCTGGTTCTATCAAAGACCTCCCCATCACCATCTCCTTACCTTCCTGCCAACCCCCACCCTAACTCTCTGACCTGCAGCCTGGTCACAGAAGTGTAAAGGGACCTAGTGCTTGAGGCCCAGAGCAATTGCTTTGGTTGGCTTTATCCTGGGGTTGGCTCTGTCAACACCAGTAAGAACAGACAATAGTAACGGGAGTGTGCAAGATGGTAGGGATCTGAGCATCAAAGCAAAGAACAATATTCAGCTTGAAATAAGGTCACTTGCTTTTGATGTAGGAGCTGAGTGGGAAGGAGGATCTCAGACCACAGGTTTTTAAATGGTGAAGAAACCAAATAGCAGCAGTTTGTTTTTTTTTTTTAAATTGCTTTTTGGCAGAAGCCTGTAAAATGAGAGCTTGCAAAGTGAAATAAAAGAAAATAATCAAAAGTCAAAGTTTTTCCCTTAGGTCTGAGGCACCACAGAGACAGAAGAGCCTGATTAAAATGAGCCATTTATCAGATACATTATTCATTCCAGTGTAGAATGCTCAAAAAGGAGGGAAACAGAATTCAGATGAAACAGGGTGAGCTTGGTTTCCTAGGTAGTGTTACCCATAAAGGGAAGAGCAGATAAGCAAATTCAATTTGGGAAATAATGACACATCCTATGAACTGGGACCCATGTGACAAGCTGTTGATACAAAATACAGCAAAAATCCTTGTCGTAACGGCTTATACACTTGGAGCCTTTCAGAATGACAGAGTACCCGCTGTTTTGTTTTGTTGGCTTTTTATTTTCCTTGGTCTGTAAGCCTCACTGAGGATATACATCAAGGTATTTATTAAGGAAAAAAAAATATTTCAAAGTAAAGGTAATAGCCATTTATGCTCTATGTGAGAAGAGGTAATCACAAAGTCTGTGGAAGGAATAGAAGGTGAGTTGTGTACTGAAGCTGAGTGTGTAAGGAGTCTCCCTGCGTGGCACTTCATCAACCACAGTAGCAGGATCCTGTGGTAATTCATGCAGAGGCTAAACCGAGGTTTTTTCTTCATTACTCAGTTCACTTATAAATTATCTGTGGTCCTACTAATGAATGCACATGAAGTTAGCTAAGGAAATAAATTCAGAAGATATTTGAGAAACTGCACAGGTGGGCCATGAAAGAATGAAACCGATGACCCAGGACACACTGTGATTTACGTTGCCGAGGCACACATTTGAATCATGGGTTCTACAAAACTGGAGAGCCCAGGGAGTTATTTGGTACATTTTGTTGTTCACTACATATCTTTAAATAAACAGTACCTCTTACCTTAACATAAAATCAAGATTTTGTTTCACCACAGGAAAACAGCTGGATGGTAATTGCTTACAATTAGAGACGAAATTTGCAATGATGGAATTTCACTTTGAGATCCTTTGGGGGTAGTTCAAAGAGATAAGCTGCTATCCCCCCCAGACCAGTTGAAACTGAGGACAGACTTTGCAACAAATTTTAAGAGTATGCTTGTGTTGGTCTGACCTAAAACATTGGCTCTCTGGTAAACACAAAATGCATACGATGGAGTGAGAGCACCAAGACACAAGCCCCAGTCCTCCAGAGGCTGGCACCAGAGGAAGAGCCCTGCAGGGGACCTCAAGGGGACACATGGCTTATCGACTGTGAGCCCACATGGAGAGTCAGAGAGGCAGACGCTTCTGTTCGCAGGTTTAATTTTCAGGGTTGCTACTTCTCATATGAGCAGCTTCTAGTAATTGTGCTCTAATGTTGAACAGCTATAAGTGGTTCATTATCTAACAGGGATTAATAATTCCTCACAGCAACTGCAGGTAGGTCATCTTCAAGAGTGATTAAAATGTGGTTTGGTCCTTCATTGGAAATGGTCCAGAAAATGAAAGACAACAGTTAGTTTTGCTGATGGTCATGACAAAAGGTAAAATAAAAAGTGTAATATTCAAGCAGTAGTAGCTCACCTCTCTGACGGGATGAATTGCATTAACAGTGATATTAGAAATTTAAAAATAGGGTGTTATTTGTTAATTTAGGGACTTTTTTGCAATCACGGGGTATAATCATCCAGAATGTCAAGGGGCAACCATAGTGTAAACAAGACTTGAAAGGGATCATTCAGTTACTTTAGGGATCAAATGGATTTCAGATGCCCTCAAGCATCAGGATGCACAGACCTGAACTGTGCCAGTCAGATCCTCAGTTAGCATTCCAGCCTATAACCATGAGCTAGTTATTTAATATCTCTGATCCCCAGTGCTTTGTCAGTAATACAGGGTTCAATATACATTCCCTATCTACGTTACAAGGCTGTTCAGTGCATTCAATCGAACATAATATTCAAGAAATTTCTGTCTCTATTACTGTAAAAAATAATAATAATGAATAATGTATTACTATTCTTTTTTACAGTAATATTTCATGATGGATCCATATGCTAATTTTTAACTATCCCCTGTAATTTCTAACTATTCTATCTATTCCCTAAGACAAATTTATCAACAATTTCTACCAGGCCATTTTCAGTCAGCTAGGTTCTAGTTCATTCTTTGGTACTCAATGCAAAAATACTGCTTTTACAAGCAAAATTCTATAATTCACACTACTGTTTGGCTTTTCCCAATGAGTCCTAACAGAATTTATTATATCCATTGAAAGATAATGTCATGTTTGTTCATTGCCTTAGCTTGGTCTATTTCCTGCCATCCCAACTAATTCCTGAAAATTTAAACATGTTTCAGATTTCTTTTCATCTTCCTATGCTATTGTGGTAGAGAAAATATAGTCTCCCAAATATATACAAGGCCTAATCCCTAGAACTTGGGAATATGTTATTTTACATGGCAAAAAGAGGTTTGTAGATGAATCAATTAAGGATCTTGAGATGTGAGAATATCTTGAGCTATCGAAATGAGCCTATGGTAATCACGAGGGGCCTCATGAATAGGGAGGCAGGAGAATCAGAATCAGAGAAGACAATGTGACAACAGAAGCAGTTGAGTGATGTGGGGCAATGAGCCAAAAATGTGCCTGGTGGCCTCTGGAAGGTAGAAAAGGCATGAAAATGGACTCTCCCTGAGAGCCTCTGAAAGGAACATATCTCTGCTGACCTATTTTAAACCCCAGGCCTCCAGAATTGTAAGTGAATAAATTGGTGTGCTTTAAGCCACCAGGTTTGTGGTAATTTGTTACAGCAGCAATAGGAAACTAATAAGGCTATTTCTATGGGTTGGCGCTTTTTTTTGTTGTTGTTGGTGGTGGTGGTGGTGGTGGTGGAGGAATGTTGGTAGTAGTAGTATAGGTTTTATAATTGAGTCAGGAAGCCAAAGCCAAAGAAAATGTCAGAGTAGGAACAGTCTACACCAAACCAAGAATGGCTATAACGGCTTCCTTATTCCCCATCTAAATTAGTAACAACGAATAGGAATATGGCAATTTTAAAGACTCAAAGAACCTGAGAAATAATAAAATTAATATTTAAATAGTTGCTAAAATATTTATCAGCTGAGAGATCTGGGGAAGGATATAAATGGTATCTAAATATGGTGAACTCCAAGTTATTCAAAGCTTTAGTTTTTTGTTTTTATTTACTGTATTTGTACCAGGCAGTCATATCCCATTTCACTTTTCCATCAACTCTGGAGGTATATATAGTTAATATCTCCCATCTTAATAGAGAAATTGGGGCTGAAACAGAATAAGTAACTTATCTAGGCCACACAGCTCATAAGTATTACATCTCCACCATCCCCCTAACTACAGGAAGTTGAAATTGTACTTTTAAATGTCAGTCACTTCCTTATCTTCATGAACTCTCTCTTTTTTAAATTTTTTGTGTCCCCAACACCTAGCATATTGACTGCTACATAAGAGACACTTAATTTCCTGGGACAATAAATAAATAGGTGACATTGCTATCCTGTGGCTAATTCTTAGGTTGAGGAGTGAACAACTCATTTGGTTTTAGGGCCCTGGCTACAGCATCTCATCTAGTAAGTATGACCCTTTGACCTACACTCCATGATATCTGTGGGAATATAAAAAGACCTTTGTTGAGATATTTTTTAAATGAATCATTTAAAATATAATAAAACATGTAGCTGTGAGTTTTAAATGAATTTCTGGATTATTCAGAAGTCATTATTAAGTGAAACAATAACAATGACTTCAAAAAGAAAATAAACAGAGGATCATGGCAAGAAATTCACAGGAATTGAATATTTAATCAAAAACATTCAATAAAAGTGGAATTGCTCTTAAAAGCCAGGCTGCATTTTTTGGTGGATTAACTGGACAGATTCCACAAACATTTGTCTAAGCCATTATCTGGAAAATCACTTTCAATACCAATACAATGAAAATATATTATCCATGCTAATAACAATGTTCCATCTGTTGAAGCACTTTATAACCTACTGAAAGCCATACCTGCAGAGAGCCTTATGGTTCTGAATTCAAAAACAGTTGCAAGTTGAATGCATGTAATGGTATTACCTGGTAGGTAAGCCAGGAGCTTCCTTTTAGTGGATTTCTATGGTACTGTGAACTAACCTTTCAAAATAAACTACCCTGAATCAGCCAGGGGCAAATTTTACTGAACAATAGACAATCTATCTCTAGCCAGTGATGGGACTGTTCAGTTTTGAAGATATTGTAATATAACTGCTCTTTAAGACTGAAAGCTATTTCATATGAATACCTAAAGGATAAGCAAACAGTACAACCCCAAATTAAGTATATTTATAAACCATGAGCTCTTATTCAACAAATTTAGAACATTTATCATGCAGTTAATCAAAGAATACAAAATTTTGAAAGTAAAGGTGCAAATTTCCTTATAATAAAGGCCATTATGTCAGATTTAAATCACTTAAGCAAAGCAGGTAGGCATGTTGGATGGTGATATTCCTTCTGGTAGAATCAAATTGAGGCCTGAGTAATTCTCTAAAACCAGCTTAGAGAAAGCCATAGAAAGGTGACATGCCAGACAGTTTAATCACTGCCCAATTCATTAAATATATGTACACAAATGGAATGACTTTTGATGATGTGAATGTACAATCAAACACACCTAAGTATAAATGTTGGCAAATATTATCTCTCTTCAAAATACTGAAGAACAGGAAAAGTGAAAAATCAAAGAAAGAAATTTCAGAGTGAGCGAAGAATATTTTGATTACATCAGGAGGAATATTAGCAGATTCCTAGAGCTCAAGGGGAAGCACTAAGCACTGATCCAAAGGCATCTAATTACTTCAAAAAATGTGAGCTTTCTCCATAATATTTAAGGGTGATGAGCCAGGCAGTGGAGAATTCTTAAAGAAATGAAAAGGCCCATGTAAAGTATCCCATCTAGTTTACCACCCAAAGACCTTTATAAGCCCACCTTCAAGTCAAATTTTCAGCAAATATTTTGGAACAGATGATCATTTCTTTAAATGTAGTTTTAAGAATGTGGGACCCTGAAAATCTTGGGCCTACCATAGGGAGATTCTGAACAATTTGGTGCTTTTAGCCCAACTTTACTAGATCCACATTAAAAAAACAAAGCAAAACAAAACAAAGCAAAATCTACAGCTGATCCATCTCAGACAGAATGTTTCCTGAATTTAAATACAGGACATTTAAATACAATGTTTACATTGTTTAGTTTTTTTTATTTGCTTAATTTTCTCATGTATTTTTGTTATCAGTTATATTTTCAAAGAGGATATTTAAATACAATGTTTACATTGTTTAGTTTTATTTGATTAATTTTCTCATGTATTTTTGTTATCAGTTATATTTTCATGGTATGAAATATGTTTTTTAAGAAAAGAATAACCTAAGTACAACAGTTTGTCAGTAGAAAATAAAGTTAGCATATGACAACATGGAAAAGCTGGGTAATTAGTTGGAGGATATGCATATGATTAAGGCCACAGTGAACCTTTCTTTCAGCAAGAGCTATAGGAGTACAGAAAAGTGCATAAAGTGGTGTGATCTGAGCCAAAATGATAAGAAGGCTCTCATGGAAGAAAGAGACTTAAAAAGGACTTTGAAGAATGGGTAGGAGTTGGCTACAAGGAGAGGGGTTCAGAAGTTTTTCCAGGTTAGAGGAAGCAAAGTAAAGGTTTTGAGTCAGAAATGAGCATGATCTAGAACTGTGAGGAAACCAGTCAGTCTGGACAAGTAGTTATTTATTTCTTTTCATTTATTCAATAAATACTTACTGAGTAACTATTAAGTTCCTAGCAGCATACTAGGTAAGAGAAACACGATGAATAATGTATTGTTCTGCTCTCAGTAACCTCATTGTCTCGCTAGAGAAATTCTGTTAGTAAGACATTGTGTTCAGCTTTCTGAAAAAGCAATATGACTAGTGTGGCTTAGTCAGAGATTCCCAACAGGTGTGCTATATAGGACATTTCTGTTTTGCCAATGGGTTATATATAGGTGTGACAAGATAATGAACCCCTCATTTTTCCACTTGAGAGCAAATCAATCATTTTAAGTATTCAACTTTGTCTATGAGTTGCCTTTTCCTTGAAAGTTTCAAAAATTATCATTTTTCTATATATTTCATGAAATCTAAAAAATGAGGAAATTCGCTTTATCAAACATGTTGATATTTTGCCACATTCAAAAAAAATCCATAATACACAGCCAGACATGGTACCAAAGTTCCATAATGTTACTACAACTTCCTTTCTTTCTTTTTTTTTTTAATTTCATCATCCTTCATATATGGCTTTTATTTTCATGGTTGTCACCTGACTCCAAAATGGCTGCTCCACATCTAGCCTCTCATTATACTCCAGTTATGAAGAAGGGAACTATACCTATATTAGGAAACCAAAAGTTATTCAGAAACTACCAATGTTCCAATTGTTCTCATTGATTAGAACTATGTCACGTGAGTGGCTTTAGTTTCCAGAGAGTATGGGGAATATAGGTTATCAGTTGGATATAGGCTATTCAAAAGAAAATCATAGTTGTTTTAGTAAGAACAAAAAGGAGAACAGTAATTGAGTCTGTTAGGTCTGCCCCAGAGACAAGTATATAAGCAAACAATCATAATATAATGTATGAACTCAAGCAATATATAGAGTATCTTGAAAAAAAATGAAGAGATACATTAATTTTGTCTGAAGAGGTAATTAATATTTTATAAATGGCAGGAAAATTGAATAGAGTCTTGAGTCTAAAGAATTAACTTAGTGTTAGCCCAAATTAAGACAGGACAAAAATCCTGAGACAGTGAGGTGTAGAGCTAGAAATCTGAGTTTGGTAGCCAAAAAATCAAAGACATCTGCAATTTTTTTTTTTTTTTTTGAGTTCCAGAAGCTTACATTAAACTCCCTCTGTGTTTTCAGACCTGCTCTTTTTGGCTAGGGAGCCAGCACTTCCTAGGAGAAAGATCTACTAAGAAAATTAGTGGTAGACCCCCACAAGAATGTGGAGGATACCCATTAGGATGGCTACTATTGAAACAAAGCAAAATAAGACAAAACAAAACAAAAAAACAGAAAATAACAAGTGCTCATGAGGATGTGGAGAAATTGGCACCTCTGTGCACTGTTGATGAGTATGTAAAATTATACAGCTGCTATGGGAAAGAGTATGGAGGTTCCTAAAAAATTTAAAATGTAGTAATAAATAAAATACCCATTCCACTTTGGGTTATATACCCAAAAGAATTGAAAACAGGGTCTCAAAGAGATACCTGCACACCCATGTTTATAGCAACATACAATACCCAAAAGATGGAAGCACCCTGTATCCATCAGCAGATGAATGAATAAACAAAACATGATACATACATACAATGGAATATTATTCAGCTTAAGGGAGAAATTCTGATACATGCTATGACATGGATGAACCTTGAAGACATTATGCTAAGGGAAATAAGCTAATCACAAAAAGACAAATACTGTATGATTCCCCTTATATGAGGTACCTAGAGAAGTCAAATTTATTGGGACAGAAAATAGAAGGTGGTTGCCAGGGGCTGAGGGGAGAGAGAAATAGAGACTTATTGTTCAATGTATTGTTGCACAGCAATATGAATGTACTTAACACTACTGAACTGTATACTTAAAAATGTTTAAGATGGTAAAAAAAGAAAAAAAGGCAATTTAAAGTTGAATGCTTCACACTTCAACAATTTTCTATCATTCTAGAGCCTTACACTCCTAGGATGTTTGTAGCAGTGTAAGTCTAACCATGATTTTTATATATCACTTTATTTTTTGATGGTGCTTTCCCACATTTTTCTCAAACATTAGAACTAGAGAAGTTCTAGACGAGGGTGAAAATAATGGCAGATCATTGTGTGATGTCCCATCTTGCCTACGATTTTTAAAACCATAGTGAAAATAGTGCTCACACAGCCAAGTGCTGCTTTTGAATTAAAGTTATTATTCTAGAGATAGATTCAAAACACAAATCTCTTTATTACCTACTTGGCTGGCAGTTGGAAGTGACAAGCACCTGAAGGAAGAATGAATTGTTTTTATGGATGCACATGGGCTTTTTTCAAGAAGAGTGCAGACAGGAAGGAGTATGGGAGGAACAATATCTTGGAAAAGGAAAGAATGTGTGCAAAAGCATGGAGGCATGAGAGAGGATGGTATTCTAGAACATGAACACAGTGCAGTATGGCAAGTTTTTAAGGTGCATAAGAAAGAGTTATTGGAAATGAGAACAGAAAGGTAGGCAGAGATGTTGACTGCCAATCAGGTACATGTATTTTCATAAGTAATCTTTACTTGAGGGAGGTACATTAATGTCCTCATTTTTCAGTGGAGCAGTGTGAAACTTAGGGAGATAAAATAACAGTTAATATTATAAGAATGTCTACCCAGGCAGCATGACATTGAACTGCCTGGTCCACGAGGCTGCAGATTGGTCAACAGATAGTACATATTTAGTGGGTACAGGGTGGTCTAAATAATCCTTTACATATAAATATATGTATTAGCGGTATTACCCACAAAGAATTTTCCAGCATCAGGAAACAGGTAGGTGGAAATCGTTCCAACTTATAGGGCCCAATTAAAGGAGTTAAGTGAGTTATCACGGAGCAATGAGTGCTAGAAGTATAACTTGAATCCAAGTCTTACATATTTTCAACTAAATCTTGCTCCCTCATTTCTCCATGGCATTTTTGTTTGTTTCTTTGCTTGTCTGTCAGAGAATATGGCACATTGTTTGGTCTCATTAGTAACCTTTTCAAAGGCTTTGGCAATAGATCCTATCTCTGAGATGAAAACTAAAGCCACAAATTCTTCCCATGGTGACCCCTATTGTTGATTGAAATGTTCAGTCCACTAAATGCCCAACCAAAGCTAATATGTGACTTTGAATTCCATCTCATTTCACAAATACCTTTAACTTTACCATAAAATTCTTCTGACTCCTGCTCTGTATCATATTAACTTTTTTAATTAAGGATTAAATTAAGGATACTAAGAAATTATCAAAAGGCTTCACTGGAACTCTGATGAAATATATAAAGAACTATTGACCCAAGTCCAAAAATGGAAATGATTTAATATAGAGGAAAGAAGAAAGTAACATAGGATAATTCATAGGTAGTATTAATTTGGATAAATTTGAATTGTTTTAAGAGGAGGAAGGCCTTATTGAGAATTAACGGCAAATGCAAATTATACAAAGTTTGGAAAATATTTTTATTAGATAATTTAAATCCATCCATAATTAGCTGATTTTAATTAAGCACTTACTATGCACCAGGTAATGAATTGAGCACTTTCTATCCCCAAGCCTGGCTAGAAAACTGGAGGCAAAACGGTAACAGAGGGGATACATTGAGCCTGACAGGAGGCAGATCTGGGAGCCAACATTAAACCATGAAGGTGAACCCTCCAGCCCCAACTGCTATGTGACTCCAAGAATATTTGCATCCCCTCACCTCTACCTGCAGCAAGCAGAGGCAAAGGAGTCCCTGGAGCAAAGAGAAATGCAACAACCTGAGAGATGAGGGGGAAAAAAGTTGGAACAAGAAGAAATGGTCTTTGGATTTGAAGGAAGAGGAAAAAGAAGAGAAAGGTAAGGTGAACTGTACTTTTGAATGCTGTGGAGATCAAGTGGAGCAAGGCAGGGAAATGGTGCTTTAACTTCCCAGCTAGAAAGTCATTGCTGATTTTATTGGAAGACTTTTTTAAGTAGAAGAGAGTGGCTAGAAGCTAAGTTGTAGTAGGTGGAGAACAAGCAGAGAACAAGGAAGTACAATGTAGTACAAGCCCCTCTTTAAGTAGTTTTTGCTACGGGAGTGAGAGAGGAATTTGTGAAGATTTCTGCTTATTATGGCCTTTACCTTTTTCATACCATAGGGTATGAAAGGCACCAGACAAGTTTATCTGTTGAGAGTAATGATGTTGGTGGGCACAGAAGTCAGAGAGTGGTTGAGAACCAAAGGGAAGATGTGAGGTATGCTTTAAAAAGTAAACAAGATTGACATCAAGATGACAAGAGAATTATTCTGTGTTTATTCCTTAAAAACTGGATCTGTGGACTCAGAGTGCATAGGCTATAGTATATTCTGATGTACTATTTAGTACACTCCGCCTAGAAGCAGGGAGTTCTTTGTTCCATGTGCCACAGGATTCCTGTCCCAGTAAAGCTGTATTCTCTCCAATATTAATGCAAAAAGTGCACAATTCCCAAACACTGAGAGCACACTTTGACAGACAGACACACGTGTGATACAGGGCGGCACAATTCCCAAACACTGGAGTGCACAATTCCCAAACACTGAGAGCACACTTTGACAGACAGACACACGTGTGATACAGGGCGGCAACCACTTGAAATTATCAAAAATAAATGTACACACCAATCTCTCCAGATGGCAGAAAAACCTTTCAAAGTAAATTGATGGGGCTACAGAACTCTTTTTTAAATGAGGTGAAGGATCCATTTAAAGCAATTTCATTAGACCTATTTGATCTCAGAACCCTCCCAGAGTAAATGCATTCATTCATTGGTGCCAATTACCAGGTCCTAACTTGGTATCGGTGATATGTTCCATGGCCCAAGAATTGTCTTTAATCTGCCCTTGGAAATGCACCAGAGCACTACAAAGACTCAAACTGAAATTAAATTGTCTTCAAGCTGCAGAGCAGACCAAAGTAAGAGCTAGAAAATGTCATGTTAATACAAGTCTATTCTTTTAAATACTAGCCTAGACTAGAATTGCCCATTGTGGGTTTTCTTACCATTTATAACATGATCTCCAGCTATTTAAATGTAGCTTTAGTCCACCAATACATACTTTTCTTCCCATATGAGTATATCACGCCATCATTTGTGGGCTAGAAACCTCTGTCAATCAAAGCATTGTACCAGACAGTCTGCCCTTCCGCTCTCCTTTGTAAAATTGCCACAGATGACGTCAAGTTGCAATTCCCCTCTGCCCACCCGATAATGAGCTGGCACATGCTGGAAAGATCGATGTCAAATAGAAGGGGGAGATAGTTTTGAAGCTAACACTTTCAGATGCCATTTGATTCCATTTTCAGAAATCAATCTCCTTCTCCTTGACAACTCTGAATGTGTAATCACTGCGATTTCAGTTCATTGAATGACCAAGGGCTCCCTTTCACTTGGAAACATTTTCCATCAGAGTCAAATGGAAATGGAGTATTTTTGCTGTGGGGGAGGAAAAAAAGGTAGAATAAACAAGTAATCTATTGTATGTATGAAAATGGGGTATGCACAAGTGTGTGTGTGTACATGTACATGTGTGGCTATCTGTACATACAAACTGGCTACAAAGTTGATGCCATCAACAGTTATTCCTGAAAAACTCCATATACTTGGAGACTAAAGGCAACTACAACTGGGTCACAGCCTATTGTGTAAATGTTCACAGACATGCTCATGTGGATAATGGATGTTAGTTAACTTTTAATTCACTGAGTTAATCCAAGAAGCAGAAAACAAAACAAAACAAAACAAAAATAACAAAAACGCAAAACCTAATGCCTATTACTTAGGCTTGATTTATGGTGGAGTTTTTATGTTTTTAGAAGGGAAGTTGCCTAGTGATCTAAAAATGGATAATACTCCAAACAAAACAACAAGACCACATGCAAGCATCCTAACTACTGAACTTGGCAGGAGTTGACGACCAAAGAATAGACTCCAACCAAAACTTGAAGGATCACAGTTGTAGAAGCCAAGGGCCAAGAGAGGATGAAAAGTGTTTGCTTTCACAGAAGTCCTGCTTCTGAATACCCATCATAGCATGGTATGAGAAGGCAGAAAGGAAAGTATAATTAGAAAAGGAACCAACCCATGCGGAACTGAGAATTAAGACACTGATGTAGGTAGAGGTTCAGACCAAACTGTTTTTGGAGTGTAAAGGCAAGGAGTCAGAAAGAAAGCATGAGCTATTGACATGTAACATCAAATTCCAAAAACACTGAGAAAAGGGTAGGATGGCAAGGAAAGCAAATTATTTCTTGTGGTTACATTGAAAATTAGCTGCCATCAAACCACACTTCTTGGAGTAAAGCCATGCCCTTCCAGTTCTTGAAGTACTCTGTTCCTGCCCAGGGCAAATTGCTGTGTGTATCCTAGTACCAATTTGTTTTAATCACCTCTTATTTGTCCCATCCATGAGTGAGAGATTCTGGCCCTAGGGTTGTGGGGATGGCCAAACACACAACATCTGACACTATTATACTCACAGCCCAGGGAAGGAAAACATCACATACAAAGCAGGGCTACATGGAGGCTGCACTCAGGAACAGAGTGAACAACTGGGGCCTATGGGAGGCAGGCTTTGTAGTTTCAAGAGGGTGGGATGACTTTTGTCCTGTGGGAGGATGTGATTGGCTTGTTTGAATAATCCCATGGACCCCCCCAGGGGACTAAAACCAGGTACTCAGGCATAAGCAGGAACTTTACTTGGTCCCCTTGATAAGGAGAGTTGCTTGGTGAGGGGACCTTATCCATGGGAGCAGAACTGGGAGGGGAACTTGTGGTTAGGCCATTTGAGGTCCTCCTGGGTTTACCAGATGTCAAGGCAACAAATACTATTGGCTCTTAATTTTAGGCTTTATACCATAAACCTAATGAAGGACCAGAAAACCGGCAAATGTACCACTTCTGCTTCCTACATGTAGAGCTTCCTTGTTTCTTAACCCTGTACTAGGAATATATAACCTGTCTGACTGAAGAAAATGATCTACTTAATCACCCATCTCTCTCTGTACACCCAGTTTCCAGGATGGTGTAATTAAACTTTTGGTTTCTAGTACTTTGCCTGCTCCTTTCAAGGCTATATGTAAAGCAGGAACAGACAGAAGTAGGACAAGAAGTTAGCAAAGTCCTTAATTAAATAGAGTAGATGATAACAGTAGCGAGCACTTGAAAATAAGATCTGATGTATATGTGTTGCCAAAGAAACTGTCTGGAGGATGTGGGGACTTGGTGCTATTCTTTAAAAATATACCTTGAAAAATTCTCACTTGCCTAGACAATATTAAAGGAAATGGGGAAAAAATGATGTCCACTGAATTACTTTCACTGGATAATATATTATCCAAAAAAAGTGATAAAACTAATCAAACAAAATGTAACGTGCAAAATGTTTTATTTTCAGCACATGTGGTGTGCTAATTCTTCCACTTGTGTCTATGTGTATTTGGGGTTAATCCCCCATGGTATCATTCTGAAGACATTAAGCTTAGCTTTGAAAGATCTCATACACATTTACTAGATTACCTTCAGAAATTTTACTCTAGTAATTCAGCATAATTTTTGTACTAAAAATAAAGTACTATCAACTTCAAAATGTTAGCAACTTCTTTACCAATTCCCTCAAGCAGAAATGATTGTCCTATCATCTGATACTTAAAGTGCTTTGTTTCTTTCTTTATTATAGTACTTGTCACACTGTATAGTAATTATGTATTTATACATCTGTCTCCCCATCTAGAAGGTGAACTTTTTAAACTAAGGAATGATCTTACTTCTTCTTTCTATTACCATCCCCATCACTAGCACACTTACCTAACATATGTAATAGTCTCTTAAGTTTTTCATTGAATGAGTGAATGAGTTAATGAATGTCATCCCTCTCAACTCTGAATTTATATATATGAATGCCTATTTGACATTTCCACCGGAATATTTATTAGATACTTCAAACTCAAGACATCCAAAAATACATCTTCATTTTCACTCTCTCAAAATGTCTTCTTTCTTTGCACTTCCTATCAGGAAATGAGAGCACCACACACAGTTGTTGAGACCAAAAATGTGCAAGTCAGCCAGAGGGAATGTTATCCAACTTCTTAATCCAATCTAGCAGCACACCCTGTCCACCACCAAAGTGTAGCACATATCCATTTACTTGTCTGCATTCCTGTTAAGATCATTCTCGTCCAAGCCTTCAGCATTCATTCACCTGATCTCCTCATTTACACTCTTACCCGTCTGTTCTCCACATAGCATTTGGGATGATCCTTTAAAAAAATAAATCACACACCACTATTCTGCTTGATGCCCTCCATGAGCTTTGCTTTGCTCCCACACTAAAGTACCTTGGCCCAACTTGCCTTACATGTAGACCTTTTCCACTTGTCTTACTTCATTTCCCACTGATCACATTCCCCTCAGTCTGTCCCAGCTTCCCTGGCCTCAGAGATCTCAGAGAGGCCCAGCCCAATCTATCAGGTTGTTTTATTAATGAATTGTTTCATTTTCATAAATTATTTTTCCTTTAAATGTGCTCATGACAAGTCCCTTTTTGTCACTGAGGGGTCATCTTAAATTCCATCTCCTTATTAATACCTTTCTGACCTCTCAATCTAAAGCAGTCCCTACGTCATTCTCTTAAACATCATTTGATCCTATTTTTATCACAGTAGTAACGGCCATCTGAAATTTTCTTGTTTACTTATGCTAGTCTTTATTGTTTACAGCTAAATTTTCAGAGCTTCAAAATGTGCTTGGCACATTAACGACCTTCAGTAAATGATGTTTGGGAATGAATAAGTTCATGGATACACTAAGAAACTGAATCAATGAATATATAAATGAGTTTGTAAGTAAATGCATGAATAAAGGAATTTTATTTCTTGACATTTATATTATCTTGATCATATCAGCACTAATAGGAAATACTATGTTTTACTAATCATGAGCTATCCATCTCTATAAACTTTATATGACATATAAAAATTAATAAAATCTGGTAAGAACCAACCTTATAAACTTAGATATATTTAGATTAAGAAAACCTCTGACATACTTTTTTTTCCCATTGCCATAATTCATAAGGAAATTTTTTAAAGTTTCTTACTGCAATTAGCTTTATTCTATTTTCACCTTCTTTTCTTCTATCCTTTACAAGTCTCTAAGGCTGCAGAATTCACCTATTATCCATTTTTTTCTGGAAAAAAAAGACTACCATTGGGCAGTATTGTAATATGAATCTTCTCAGATAATTTGAATAGTCCTATAGTTACTGAAGAAATTAAATATCAAGTTAAAATCTCCAAAAGAATACTCCAGGCCCAGATAATTTCACTGATTAAGTCGGCTGGACATTTAAAAAAAGAAATAATACAAATTCTATACAAATTCTGCCAGAAATTATGGAGGAAAAACTTTCCAACTCATTTATGAGGAAAATATTATTCTAATATTAAAATCAGGCAAAGGCATTATAAGAAAAGAGAACTACAGACCAATATCCCTTGTGTACAAAGACACAAAATTCATAATAAAATATTAGCAAACTGATCTAATAATAAATGACAAAGTGGGGTTTATTTCAAGAATGAAAGGTTATTTTAACACTAGAAAACAAATAAATGTAATTCGCTATATCAATAGACAAAAAGAATCATTCAACTACATACAGAAACATCATTTGGCAAAATCTAATACCCATTCTTTATTTAAAAAAACAAACTGTCAGTTGGGGCAAGTGGGTGGCTCAGTTGGTTAAGCATCTGCCTTTGGCTCAGGTCATTATCCTTGGGGTCCTGGGATGGAGCCCCAGACTGGACTCCCTACTCAGCCCAGGAGTCTGCTTCTCCCTCTCCCTCTGCCCCTCCCCCACCTCCACTCATGTTATCTCCCTCTCTAAATAAATAAATAAACAAAATCTTTAAAAAAAAAAAAAACTAGCACCAAGCTAGGAATAGACTTTTTTTTTACTTTAATAAAAGGTATCTATAACACACTTATATCTATCATCATTCTTAATTGTAAAAGACTGAACTTACTTCCTAAGAAGAAAAACAAGGCAAGAATATCCACTTTATGACTTCTTTCAACATTGTACTGTAGGTTGTAGCCAGAGCAATAAAGCAAGAAAAATAAATAAAAGCACCCGCAAAATTAAAAGCTTCCAAACAGTATGCTATTGGCATGAGGATAAACAAATAACTCAATGTGAAAAACAGAGTCCAGAAATAGACCAACACATATATAATCAATTTTCAACAAAGGAGAGAAGAATATTCAGTAGAAAAAGGATTGTCTTTTCAACAGATGATACTGGAACAATTAGATTTCCATATGAAAAAAAAAATTTATAAAATTTGATCCACACATCACATGATACACAAAAATTAACTCAAAATGGATCATAGGCCTAAATATGAAACCAAAAACCATAAAAGCTCTAAAAGAAAATATAGAAAAAGTTTCTGTGACTTTGGGTTAACAACAGGAAAAACATTACAGCAAACATGGTTTTTACTTTTTACTAGGGAGTTTAAAATGGAGTCAATAAGAATTGACTATTCTATTCTTAATAGAATACATTTACAAATTTTAATAACTGACAGAAATTATTGGAAATATTTTGGTTTAGCATTAACAAGGATTCTGCTCTAAATTTGATAAGTGTTTTTTCTTTCATTTTTTTTGTTAGCATCATTGGGCTAAAGTCAGTCGTGCATATGTTAATTGAGGGAAGGAAAGACACAGAACTAATTTATAAAGCAGAATAAGTCTACTGTTTTCCAAATGATTCTGCCTACATCATTTTTTTTTTTTCACCTTTGCTCTTTGTATTCACCAGGAATCCCTGGCTTCTTCTTAACCTATATCTGTGACAAGTCCTCTTCAGCTTACAGCTTCTCCCAATGATAACCAGAACAGCTAGGAAACCTACCATCCAACAATGTTCTATGGGAAAGCCCAGAGACACTTGGTTTTCCAAATCTCTAAGGAATGCACTATTGAGAGGGGCACCAACATCGCTAAGAAGCTTGCCATCTGGTGGTGAAAGAAGCTGTTACACAACTGATATCAATGGGACATGATAAGATCTCAAAATAATAGAGACCAGCTGGTAGTATTTAACTATGAGAAAGCAGGTGGCTGCAATTATAGAAATAAGCAACAAAGTCTGAATGGCAGCCAGAAAATGGGGGTGGTGCTGACCTACAGAGAACTATGGTGATGGTTATATAGAAAACAGTGCCCTAGAGGTTAGATGTATTAGCAACCCGCAGGGTTTTTGCTCAATCTATAAAATCAAAATAATTCAAAGATGGATTATCAGGAAGCTGAGGGAATTCACTCCAATAAAAATCATGACCCCTTGCCACTTTACAGATCTGAGCCAGATTTTAGACCCAGGACCCAGTGACTGAAGGAAAGGCCAGGTCCTCAGGAGGAAGGACTCTATAACACCATTACATGTGGAGGTTCTAATTATTCCTTCAGAACTTCCCCCCAAAGGAAACTATGGTCATTGATGCTGGTAACTACACTGGGAAAGGGGGAGAATTCAGACTACTCAGACATTTGAAAATGTCTGACACAGGATCTGAGTTGATACTGATACTTGAGGACTTGAAGCATATCATGATGCCCCTTTAAGAATAAGGATCAACGAAGACCAACCAACAGAGATCTGTCCAGGTTCAGCTCACAGTAGGTCCACTGAACTCATGGATCCAGCCAGTGGTCATTTTCCCAGCCATCAAATGAATACTTAGAATAGACATGTTTGCCAGTTGGCTGAACTATCACGTTAGTTCCTTGGTCTGTGAAGTAAGAGCTATCAGACTGCAGAAAGCCAAAAAGAAGACTAAAAACTCTCCTCCTCCTGGAAGAAATAGTAAAGGCAAAATTATATTGTATCTTGAGGACTGGCAGAGATTGGTGCCACCCTTAAGAAACCAAATGATGCAGAGGTGATGGGTTTTGATCATATCTCCAAAAATAGTCTGGTCTCTAAAAAAAACAGATTTTTGCGGGGGGATTATAGTAGACTACTTCAAACTTTATCAAATACCACCGAACATTAGTAGTTGCTGTTAAAGATGCAGTGAAAGTTACTGGAACAGATTAACACAGCCTCAGCATATGGCCTGCATACATCTATTTGGTATATGCCTTCTTTTCCATTCTTACTGGGAACCAGGACCAGAAAAGCAAGGTCAGAAGCACATCGCTTTCATGTGGGATGGGAAACTTCATGTTAACTCTTTTACTCTCTGTCATAAGAGAGGCTGAAGAAACTTGGACCATGTGGCCATTTTGCCAAATTCCATAATACAGTACATCCCATCAATGACATCATCCTAATCAGACGGAATGAGTGAGAAATGGCAAGTACATTAAGGTCTTCTTAAGATAAATGTGCTATAGAGGATGCAGGGGCCTACCACATCAATGAAGTTTTTAGGGACATGCTAGTTTGGGGAATATTTGGGCATCCTTTCCAATGTAAAAGATAATTTGCTACATCTCCTATCTCCCATCAAATGACTGAATGTGAATAAGTAAAAAGAAAGAAACACAAAAATCTACCAAGTGATATGGAAGGCTGTCAAGTTTAAATTGGGCCTAGAGTAGGATGGGCTATGTAGCAAGTGCAAGCTACAGTGCAAATGTCTCTGCCTCTTGGGCCATGCAAACCAGCAAACAACAGATATTAAAGATATGTGTGATGTAAAAGTTGCCTTGTAGAGTTTATGGCAAGCATCAGTAGGAGTATCACAAAGTGGATCTGCAGGGTTCTGAAGCAAGACCTCAGAAAATTACATGCCATTTGAAAAACAGCTCCTGGAATGCCCTTGTGCTCCAGTAGAGCAGAGCACCTAGCCTTGGGACATCAAGGGAACAACCAGCCAAACTGCCCATCATGAGCTGGGCTCTGTCAGAAACAAGTTATAAGATCATGTGGACCTGACAGCAATCCATTATCAGATGGAAGTGGCATCTACATCTAAGATGGAGCACTGACTGCAACAGAGAGCACAAGTAAGCTGTAGAAGCAGATGGCCCGGACACTTGTGGTGTCATACAGCACTGCCACCCTTATGGCTCTCTCTCTACTTATACTCATTTCACATGGGCAAGGAAATCTTTATTACTAATTGTTAGAGAAAAAAGTTTGAACTTGGTTTGGCTCAATATTTGATTAAAGCCCAAAAAATGGACCACAGCTACATTATAGCCTGTCTCCTGATGGCACTGAGAAAAAGAAGTGAGGAGAAATCCTGCCATTGACCAGAGCTTTGGACAATGTGACTAGCTATTCACTTTGTGTGGAATGAAAATTGGCCTGAGGTTAAAAAATAGATATAGATAGAGATTTATGGACAGTGGTGAATGGCCTCAGAGCTTCATCAGGGGAATGAAGTGAAAAAAATATTAGTATAGCTAAGACAGGGAAGCCTTGAGAAAATGCACATGGATGAACACATAGGAGTTGTCACAAAGCATGTGGATTTTTGTCTGATATAATAGTGCCTATCACAGACTATCCATCATGGAAGAGGCACTAATCAACTAAACAACTTGGCCAGTCAAGGTCCCTGCATCAACTTCCTCAGTGTTGCCACAGTGGTATACATAGTAATAAGAATGGAAGCTATTGGGGCGCCTGGGTGGCTCAGTTGTTAAGCGTCTGCCTTCAGCTCAGGTCATGATCCCAGGGTCCTGGGATCGAGTCCCGCATCGGGCTCCTTGCTTAGTGGGGAGTCTGGTTCTCCCTCTCCCTCTGCCCCTGCTTGTGTCCCCTCTCTAGCTGTGTCTCTCTCTGTCAAATAAATAAAATCTTTAAAAAAAAAAAAAAGAATGGAAGCTATTCATGACAAAAAGTATAGGTTTTCCATCACCAAATCTCATCTAGTCACTGCCATTGCAGAATGTCTTCCTTGCCAACAACTGAGCTCCTGATATAGTACCATGCCTCAATGAAGCCAACCAGTTCTCAGTGGCAAAACAGACTGATTTCATTGGATTTCTTCTATCCTGAAAAAGGAAGAAAATCATGTAAATTATTGACACATATTTTTGGTTTAAGTTTGACACTGCTGCCCACAGGGCCTCAGTTCACATCACTAACTGAAGGCTTATAAAATTTGTTCTATCAACAAGGAATCCTACATAATATTACTTCAGTCCAAGGTGCTACTTTTAAATAGCAACAGAGGTTTGCAGAGAGACATTACCATGAGATCCACTGGTCCCACCACATGCTGCACCACTTATAAACTGAGGCACCAGCTTAGGGGTGACCAAGGAAGGATAGAATCTCATCTTCCAGGGCATAGTATATGCTCTAAATTAATAACAATTGTTTGATGCTGTGACCTCAACAAATAGAGTACATGAATCTAAGAACCAAGGGATAGAAATAGATTATTATCATGTTCAGTAATCCTTCTGGGGAATACATGATTTCCATCCCTGTGACTCCAAATTATGTGGATATAGAACCATGGTGAGTGCCACAATACTTCCATGAAAGTTTAAGCCATGGCTGCCACCTAGTCACTTCAGGTATTTTGTGACAAAACACCAACAGACCAGGAAAGGAGACTATCCTGATGGGGCTGTTTGACCCTGATCATCAGGAGGATAAGGAGCGGCTGTTATACCTGGAGGCAGAGAGAATACGTTCGACACCCACTGATCTACACTGACATTCCTTGATATAGCCCTCATCAATCTTGACAGTAAATGAAAAAGTGTAGCAGCCATATCCAGAACTAGGGACTCAGACCTCATATAGATGTTAGTGTCACAAGACCAACAGAGATACTAGATGAACTTGAGGAGTGACTAAAATGGACAGTAGGGCAGGAAAATGATGAGCATCATTTGTGTTCCCAATAAGAATTATAACAGGGGCTATAGATAGATTTGTCCCACTAGCCTTTCTCTTAGAGTTTTCCCAGAAAAAGAGACCTTCTAGAATTGTGGAGAAGCTGTTACTAGGTGGGTGAAGGTATTTCATGAAGCAAATTGAGCTGAGTGACTGAAGGTGTGGACTATACAGTAAACTGTGCTGAACCCCTACCTTCCCCTCTTCAGGACTGAGAAACTCGTTGTTTCAGTCACTGGCAGTGTTGCCTGTTTATGACTAACTGTTGAGTCCCTGTCTAGGAATTACCCTTGGCCAAAGGGAGCTGCTTCACTCAAGGTTATCTCACCTTGGTATTAGCCCACACCTAATACCTTTCTGGCCATTGTGTTGGTATTAAGTCCCAACACCACTGCCTCAATTTTAGACATATCTGAAAGGCCATCCCAGCTTCAGAGCTCCCTTGTGAATTCAGCTGAGTGTATTATTGGAATGGTATCATAGTTCAGCTTCTTCCTCTGCTTAATTTTCCTTCATTCTCTACAACTCATTCATATTATTCATTCTCTGCAACTATTGTTCTTGAAAGCTCACCCTAACAAACCCCCTGCATAAAAATCTCTGGCTGAAAGCTTGTTTCTTGGGGAACTGAAATTATGAGATTAATGGATAATTTTCATTATCCTAATATGAAAAACTCTTTTGATCAATAAATTTATTATTTTTTTTTTTTATTTTTTTTATTTTTTTTAAAGATTTTATTTATTTATTTGAGAGAGAGAGAATGAGAGACAGAGAGCATGAGAGGGAGGAGGGTCAGAGGGAGAAGCAGACTCCCTGCCGAGCAGGGAGCCCGATGCGGGACTCGATCCAGGGACTCCAGGATCATGACCTGAGCCGAAGGCAGTTGCTTAACCAACTGAGCCACCCAGGCGCCCTTGATCAATAAATTTAACTTACATTTACATTTATTTACATTTACATTTATTTTTATTTATTTACATTTACATTTTACATTTATTTACATTTATTGCAATTATGGCTATACTATGACTCTCTTCAACCATTTTATTTTATATGACATATTTACCATATTCTCTATTTCTCTTACTTTTTGTTCATTTAAAAGTTACACATTATATTTTTATGCTTTTTAAAAAAAATTTGGACTTAAAGACTCATGTTTATGTTTACTATTTTACATCAATTTTCTAAATGTATTATTATTTATAGCTTCTTCATGGAAAAGTACATAGGAATATGCCTACTCCTACCTCATGTTTGCAGCATACAATTTTCTGGGTTGTCATTTATAAACATTTTTAGACTATATTTTTTAAAGAAAACATTAAATTCTACTAAATTATTTACTCATCCTTATTTCTCATATATCTTTTAACATCCTCCTGGAATTCTAGCTGTTCTTTTTCATGAAATACTTCCTCTGAGATTCCTTTTAAAATTAAACTTTCTGTGGTAAAAGTTCTGAGATCTTAGATGCCTGAGAAAAAATTGTACTTTACTCTCACATTTGTGTGAAGAGTTAGACAAATAAAAATTCTAAAGTTTCTTTTCTTTGAAAATATTATTTCATTATATTCTATTTTTTTAAGTTTTTAAGTTTTAAGTTTTTAAGAAGTCTGATACTAATACAAAGCTATTTTTATAGGCTCTTAGAGCCTTTATCCCTTCTTTTATTAGTATTCTTAAAATTCAGTTTAGTTTTTTTAAGAGTTTTTAACTTTGTTCTGTTTGTTCTTTGTTGTTTAGCATTCTATGTGCTACTTCAAAATGATTTTTTTCCTTCTTTTAATTTGAAAAATTAGGGTAAGTTATTTCTTCAACTATTTCCTCCCATTATTTCATTTTTTATTTTTTCTCTCTCTTACGGAAAATTCATTATATATCTGCTGAGACTTTTAGACTCCATATGTCTTTACTTAGCATTTTTCTTTTCCATCTCTCTCTCCCTTACTGATCTCTTCCTAGGATTTATTAAAATGGTTTCTAAATCTGACCTTTCAATTCAATAATTCATTCTTTGATTATTTTCTTTGTGTTATTAAATGCATTCATTGAGTTGCTTGTTTGAATTATTATATATTAACACCCAGTATTTTGAATTAGTTCTTTATAAATTGCTTACTCCTGCTATACCAATATCTTTATCTCTTTAAAGATGATTTTCTTCTTTTCTTTTTTAAATCCTTTCTCCATCTGGCCAAGGGACTCTGCTTCTTCTCATACAAAGTGTTGAACGTGTTGTCTTTCTTCTGTAGTGACTGCCTTCCTCAGATAAGTTGTTAGGCTTCCCTGAGGCCAATTTTTCTCCAGATGTATTAGCCACTGAGTTAATGAGCAATAGGGAGAGGTGGCTAAAGCAGCCCAGGCCTTATTTAGTAGCTTCCCGTAAGTTTAGAACTTGGGAATGGAAGTGCCTAAAGGTAGGGAGCCTCTTTTTTATGAACTCCTCTATACCAGGTAAATCTATCTTCTAAGAAAATTCCTTCCACTTCCACCAATATTATCTAATATAATATAAGATGAGGGATATAATTTCCCCACCTGCAAGTTTAGAGGAAGAGGTGAGAAGAAGTAATAAATGGCAATAGCCAGCCAGTCTTCCTACACTTCCTGTTACCTGCACCTCGCCCCAGCTAGATGATATTATCATACCATCCCATCACCACACTCAACTGGCTCTGCTATTCTTCTGCCTTGCATTAATTACTGACTGGGCAATGATCTTCCCAAGGCAATACTGGTGAGAGGCAAGGAGCAGGGAGATATCACAACAAAAAAAACCTCTCCCCCCTCCCTCCCTCTCATTGCACCTGGTTCTCTTCCACTTTAGGGAACTATTTCTTTACACTAATATGATCAACTTCTATTTCTCAAGGTTTTTTCAGAGTAAATGTATACTCTTGCTAAGAAATGGAAAGTACTGAATATTTAATAAGTCTGTAATGCAAATATTCTACTTAAATCTATCAACCTCCTTCCTGCTTCTGTGCCTCTCTGGATTTGTGCTAGGGAAAAAGGCATAGCAGCTCACATTAGTTTGTCACCCTGTCCACCATCACTTGATCTATGCCATTTGGACATATTCCTTAAAAATAACATTTCTGAAAGATCGTTCAATTTCTGAAAATACATAAAAAACACCAACTTTCATATGTGACTTTTCAGCTTTCTATCTGAAAATGACATAACATTATCTATGTACCTTATTTAATAGAAATAGGGACCAAAAAAACAACCTGAGGCTAATTAAGCATAAAGTACCTCAAGCTTTAATTCTGGCACTATTTCAATTTTCAGTTCCTTGTTTATGATTTATATAATAGTTTGCTTTAGAAATATTAATTAGTTGTATGTGTCAAGCTAGTTAAATGCATGCTAAATATTTTCCCAAGAGAACTAAGTCAAAACTGGGTGCTATTAAAACCTTCAAATGAACAAAATGTGTTTTTAACAAGTCACACATTATTAATTGGAACTGGATAGTGAGGCATGTTTTTGGATGCATGCCGAGAATAATTATGGTACTTCTTTTTTTATTGGAACAAAATGAGTTAATCAAGAGACACTAATCCAGCTTACCATGGCCGAAGCTTGAAAGCATTGTCACAAACTAACACACCTTATCAGTTTGGGTTAGGGTTGAAAAAGCAAGTGGGGGTCCAGGGATCATTCCTGTGCTATAGTTTATGCCTTAAGGAGATCTTTACCCAATTTCCTTACTTTAAGTAGGTAAGGAATCAGATACCCAAAAAATAATGTTATTGACCTAAATTCATAAAGCTGGTTGGCAACAGGGCCAGAATTATGAAATAAATTTGTATTCTTACCATAACTAAATATTGGCTTAAAAACATTGCATATTTAGTAAGTTTTATTATACATTGTTCTATGTTAAATCTAAGCCTAAATGGTATTTTATCTTTGAAAAATGTTATAAAATCTGTACAAATTTCTTTTTATAAAAATATTTCCAAATAATTGAGTCATTGCCAGGAAGAACTCATTGTCTTCTATAGTGGGGTTTTTTCCCCCACCACTGATTTGTCCTTGGTTAGTATCTATTCATTCTTCTTTTCTTCTTTTGGTATTTTTAAAAAATTTCTTGTGTCCATGATGCACAGCAGGACTCTTATTCAATGTGCCCATTCTCTACCCCCTAAATCAAGCAAGTTAAATCAGATTCTCCCTTCTAAGACCTTAAATCTCAAGAAGCATGATGTCAGGGGAAGGAAAAGTACCAGATGAAGAAGTTCATTATAACTAATTTTAGTTGTCTAGACTCCTAGATCTTCTGAGTATCACCTTTATACAACCTTGATTTTCTAGTTTTTCATCACTCTTCCCATTGTTCTTATCATCCAACTAATTGATATCCTGCTTTCTCTGCATGAGTTAGCTACAATCAATTTGTGTTACTTGCCATCACTGGGCTCTAACTGACACAGTCTCTATCTCTGTGCCTGAGGCAGGATGAAACCTTAATCAGGTTGTGTTTGGCCAGGAATGGTGTCATTCCAATAAGAATTAAGTTGACATACATCATTTGTCCTAGTGTTTCATTTGCTTATTCTTTGGTAAAAAACACAAATGACATAAGAGTTGACATAAAACTTTCACTTGTTAGCACAATCTATGATTATTGGACATATCTGGCCCTAATACCTTAACTCAGTATTCAAATTAAAAGAGGCAACTGCCCTTGTGCTTAAGGCTCAAGAGAAAGACAAATGTCTTAAGGGGGCCCTCTAAAGAAGGCTCATAAGAATAAAAGTCTTAACCTGAAGGAATTTATTACATTTTGCCTTTACTATTGAATTTTAAAATTTTGGTTTCCATGATGATATATATTTTAAGGAAATGACAAAATGAATACATGTGTTACAATGGGATTCTTAAATAAGCCTAGACTGAACTGAGAGCAGTAGAAAGATCATACGAAGCCTATAAAAAGCACTCAGTAATTATTTTAGATGCTGGGAGTAATTGGTACAGAAGATTTGGGTAGCAGCATGCCAATACGGGAGAGTGAACAATGTTTTTAGAAACTGCCAGGCATACTGCTCTTTCTGCCCCAACTGAAGAAATACAAAGCCACTGTGAAGACAAAGAAGAAGATGGGGAAGGAGAGAAGGGGGAGAAGGGCAGAAATAAAAAGAAACTAATATTTATCATAGATATTAGGGACCTTTCTATATGTCAGTACATGCTAGGTGATTATAATAATCATTTCACTTATTCCTAACTGTCCTGTGAGATAGATATCATTATGCTTATTTGATAAAGAAATGAAGGCTGGAAGAGATTCACTTCTCTAAGGACACAAAACTTGTGAGTGGAAGATAGAGTTTCTGGATTTGGATCTTCTGACTCTAAACTCCATGCTTATACTACTGCTAGTGCTTTCCTGGCGGCTCAGTAGCACTGCTGCTATTACTATTACTAATACTACTGGTACGACTATTAGGGCATAACTAGAAAGACCCGTAGAGTGATGGAAAAGTTGTTGGAGAGCTTCACTAAAAGGAATTAGCCTTCCTTCAGTGTGTCTTAGGTGCTTATTGTTTCACTCTTGTGCTAGAATGTGATACACTCTGGTTGAACTCTTCAGTATTCTTTCTCTTTTCTCTTCCCACTGTTTTATCAAGCTAAAAATAATCTCTTTGTATTTAAGCTGTGTTGATTACAGCCTGCTTCTGCAAGGTAAGTTTTGCTACCAAACCATAATCTGACCCAGTTGCAGAATCTATTGATGACTTTTCTTGCTCTTTCTTCTGTTTCTCTCTCTCTCAACATAGAGAACTGAGTCTTAAGAGCAGCATAGGATTGGTGGGGAGGAGGCATAACAAATACTCATGTTATTTAATTATACTTGTCTCCTGAAAACATAGCCAAAAGTAAACCCTGTATTACCTAAAACAAACTTCCTTCTCTCTGCAGTATAACACAATGATTAAGAGAGGTGGATCAAGCTATTTGGTTCAAGTCCGTTTGATCTTAGGTAAGTTTTTTAGCCTGTCTAGGCTTTAATTTTCTCACCTGAAAAGTAGGATGCATAAGATAAAGGCGATCAATACATGGAAAATATTTGGCATTGTACCTGGCAAATAGTACCCCTTAATAAGTATCAGCTACTATTTAAATTGTGATTGTGTTAGGATGAGATCCGTGATTCTTCTTCCTCTGGCTTCTCCTTTTTCTACCTCTTCTGAGTTGTTTCATTGGACTGAGACTGAAATCCATTGTTTTTTTAATTTGAGGCTACGTATTTGCTGGGCATCAAAAGATGGTAAAAAGAATTAAAATGGAAAACATGGAATAGATTAAAATGAGAGAAAGTTTGGACTAATGTAATAAAGAAAGCATTTGAGTCAAAGAAATACAAATAAAATCTATATCTGTGTGGATGAAATTTTAAATTAGTCTTTAAAAATGGTTCCAAACTTTTATCCATTTTCCACATCAGAAGATCTTGAAAGACAAAAGGACAGACTAGCAATTTACAAGTATGCCTGGACTGGAGGGCCTTGATGATTCTATTAACACAGGCTTTGAAGTAGCTTAATATAAAGCACATACACTGTCTATAGCTATAGCTTATGGTTGGCAAATACTCTAATAAAATTGATTTTGCTTATACCAAGGAAAATGACCACAATGTACCAAACAGCCTTTTAAAATACAGTGAGACATTTTAGTATCTACATCTGCTCTCACAAACTTCAAACTATCATCCAAAACAAGTGTAAGTCTTTGTACAACCAAATCTCTTTATCAAGTATGTCAGAAGACCTATGATATTTTCATATGTCAAAGCAAGTTGCTCAGGCACAGCAAAATCAATGCCAACACAACATCAGTTTTCCAAGATTTTTAAACATCTACTTGTGCTTTTAGGACAAAAAGTCAAATAACAGAAAAGTATCAGTTATCTTAGTTTGAGTAAAAAAACAACAGTGGGAAAAAATGTAGCTGTGTCTGGCAACATTTTGCACTACGATAACAGAAACCTAACAGATATAAGAAGGAATTGTGAAATCCAAGATTTCCTAGGGCGTGAGGGTACAGAAATTCTTAGAAACTATTGGTGGAAAGGAAATAGAGTAAAGTGTTTTTGGAAGAAACTCAACATCTTCAATATATCTACCCTATGACTTAGCAATTGCACTCCTGGGAATTTATTCCTCCAGGAGGCATTTGTGTAATGACTCAGCATAGAATTCTCATGGAGACTTCCTGAATTCAACCCTGGCTCTGCAACACAAGTTAGGGAAACTACAGAACCGTAGCAGGCCATAAAATGCCTCAGGATTAGAAAAGGTTGCTCCCTCTGGATGAAGGGAGACTAGGGACCCAAGGTTTGACAACCAGAAGGTATCTTTGGGCATTTTAGAATAAATCCCCCCTTCTTTCTGCTAAAAACAGCCTTGGGCCAAGGTTTGGTGAAAAGTTCAAGCTGGATGTCAGGCCCAACTTGCCACCTCAAGCAGGTATCCCAGGGCAAGGAAGAACCTGCATAATCTGGGGAGAATGCAAAGAGCACCAACTCTACAGGATTGTTGTGAGGTTCAAATGAGATTATCTATATAAAGTGCTTAGTGTGGTGCATGGCACACAGTAAGCTCTCAATTAATTATACCTATTATTTTATTCTCATACACTACAGACAATGGGTGTTCAAAGAAAATTAATGTGATATTCATTACAGTATTGCTATAAACATCCTTCAATAAGAAAGAGTTTAAACAAAATCTAGTACAGGACTTGAAATTCTATAACCTTTACTTTTCTCCCAATTTTTTATTGTGGTAAAATACACATAACAGAATTTACTACTGAGCAAATTTTAAGTGTACATTTCAGTGGTATTAAGTACATTCTATTGTTGTGCAATCATCACTGCCATCCATGTCCAGAACTCTCTTCATCTTGCAAAAAATAAAGCTCTATAAACTTTAAAAATAATGAGATGGATCTATACATAATAACATGTAAAAATGTCTATGATATATTATTAGAAAGGAAGTAGGAAAGTTGTAATATAATCTGAATCCATTTTTCAATATAAAAGAGGGAGGAAGTGAGGGGAGGAGGAAGGGAGGGAATTTATGGGATTATCCTGTCAGCAATGGTTTTCTGGACATTGCATTTCCTCTCATTCAATAGTTAGTATAGAAGCTTCCCTGTTAGTACAATGTGACACAGTATAATAATAATAGTTGCTATCTCATTATTCTGACAAATGAATTAACACTTGTATAGCAGTTAGATCACTGCTGGGCACTTGTTAAGGGTCACAGAAATGTTTCTATTCTTGATACAATGAAAGTTTGGGAAAGATCTCAATATGTGTCCTCTAAAAGAGGTAGAAGAATAATAGCCACTGAAAAACTATTCTTTCAGGTATCTTGATCTTTTAAAACTGCTGCTGCTACTAAGAATAAAAATAAAACAATGATAAAAACAACAAAAGTAATAGCTAATATTTATTGAATACTGTGTCAGACCTGATCAATGCTTAATCAGCATTATCTTATGCCATCTTCACAAGGTTATGGGATAGATTCTAATATCCCTATTTCATATGTGAGGAAATGAAAGCTCAGGGAAGTTAAGTGGCTTGTCCAAAATCACATGCCTAATAAGCATTAGAACATAGTTATAAAATCAGAGATCCTACTTCCAGAAGGTCTTAATTATCCCTGAGCATTGAGACACCATAATACATACACACACGAGTATGTTTACTGTACGTGTGTGTATGTATGTGTTGTAATAATAACAAATTAGATATAGGCATATGCTAAGTTTTAGAATGTTAAATCATTGACATTTTCTAGAATGCAGTCTGAAGATACAAAAGGTATATGACATACTTCTTATTGTATTTCAATTATATGTTTATATATAGTCTCTCCCGGACAGGTACAACTTTTTTCATCTGTGTATACATTTGGCTTAACAAGTAGTGAGTATATAACAAATTTCACTAAATTTTATAGTATTGAAGTAGAATTTAGAATTATTTTAAAATAGCAAATCCTATAGTTTCCATTCTGCTTACATTTTTTGGAAACCTTTGTCATTGAGATGTGCCTGTCAAATTGAACTCCTTCTGTTTGCAACTTCCTTAGGATAACGTCCCTTGTATATTTTCTGCACTAGTCACATATGAGGTGACCTATCTTCTCTGTCCAATTAGAGCAACCAAGTCCTATGTAGAAAATTCCTAAGAAATGTCAATATACTCAACCCACTAATTTGCTTTTCCAAAACTATGATGTTAGAATTAACCCTTTACAATTAAATAGCTATTTTTAAAAATTTATTATTGAACTATAGTTCACATACAGTATTACATAAGTTTCAGGGGTACAACATAGTGATTTAACAATTCTATACATTATTCACTGCTCACCATGATAAGTGTAGTCACCATCTGTCACCATACAATGTAATGGCAATATTATTGACTATATTCCCTATGTTGTATTTTTCATCTCTGTGACTTATTCATTTTATAATGAAGTTTGTACCTCTTAATCTCTTTCATGAATATTTATTTTTAATTTAAGAGTTGTCCTCCACTTTAAAATACCACTATCCAAAACACAACTTCTACGAAAGAACATTATACAGTCATTCCTCTGTTCACAGCCCCAATTTTTGTCTTTAAAAGAGGCTCCCATATCTTCATCACTTCAGCTCTAATTCCAAAGCTTTACTACAAAGCTTTGGAGACAACTTCTTTGTGTCTTTGTTCTTTCTCTAGACTGACAGTTTCCAGTCTACTTCTGAAACTTAATTGGAAGAAATGCTTCATATTCTCTTGTAATTTCTCTGCTTCCTCTCTGCTGCTTTAGCACCTCTAATATACAGTGGAAAGATGCAAAGAAGAAAAAAATAAATATACACATAGGTGTATGGTAAGCTGGATCCTACAAATCTTTGAACTGCCTTTTCCAATCCAGGAGGAAACCCACAACCACCTTCAAAACTATACGCTTCGGCCATTCCTCTGGATAGGGTGCTCAACTATTCTGTTGGTCCCCTCAGATAGCATATAAAATAAACTTTGTCACAATTTACCATTTTTAAGTTTATAGTAAGCTTATAGTAAAAAAAAAAGTATTCTAAAGCAAGGAAGAAAGTGATTTTATATGATAGCAGTAAGTTTAATTGTAGTGATAATTAATAATCTATTTATTGAGATTCTATGACAAGCACTCAACATATATCATCCCAATTAATTCTTACAACAACCTAACTTAGTAAATATTATCCCCATTTTATTGTTGAGGAAACTCAGACTCAGAGAGATTAATTGCCAAAGATCACACAGCTAACTACTTACTAATACATGAACCCAGACCTCTTTGACTCTCTTACATTAAGTACTTATTATAGTTTAAGATTTTATTTTTTTAATAACATGGGAGTTCTACAGAAATCTCGAGTACATTAATAATCTCCAAGATAGAATTCATCATAAAGCTCATAGGAAATATCCCATTACATAACATATCAATTGGTATTGAACTTTAAAGGGTGAAAATAATCCGATCTGAAGAGGCAACCACTGATACATGCCAGGCCAGTGTTTGCTGCTATTTGCTCTACTTCTAAAGTGAAATGCTAATAACCTTACCAAGTTTTAAAGACCTTGCTTGCTTTCCAACCTCACCTGGTTCCATTTTTTTTCTTAACTTGTCTCTCCCCTGTCCACCACAAACATCTTAGTTTTTCCCTAATGCACCTGTCCCAGGATGTTTACACACTGTTCCTTTTTCCAATATTAGATGACTCTCCCACATCCTCCAATGTTTACACAGTTGACCTTTTTTTATCCTTCAAATTTCAGTTTAATTGTCACTTCCTCTGAAACGCTATTCTTGGTCACTTGACCTAAGCAAGTCCCATTTTCTTTGCACCCTGTTTGTTTCCTTCATAAGCTGTGATTTTATGTTTATATATAAATATAACCATATATGTATATGGTTTGCTTATTTGTTTATTGTCTGCCTGGAAGCTTATTAATAGACCTAGTGTCTATTTCTTCACCATTATATATCCACAGCCTAATTAAAGTCTGCTCACTAGTTGCTGAATGAATAAATTATATGTTAAACATAAGCTTATAATGTGCAGTGAATAACAATAAAAAACATTTTAAAAAAAACATTTAGGGGTGCCTGGGTGGCTCAGTCGTTAAGTGTCTGCCTTCGGCTCAGGTCATGATCCCAGGGTCCTGGGATCGAGCCCCGCATCGGGCTCCCTGCTCCGCGGGAAGTCTGCTTCTCCCTCTCCCACTCCCCCTGCTTGTATTCCCTCTCTCACTGTATCTCTGTCAAATAAATAAATAAAATCTTAAAAAAAAAATTATATATAATGTCAAGTTAAACATCTAACACCTCAGTTTATCATTATCTCTACTTGGAACTTCTTGTTTTTCTAACATTTCTTATCATAAATGAGATGCCATACAATAATGACCAAAACTCTCAGTTATAATTTGACCATCACAGCAAAGTCCAACTGACACTGACATCACACTAAGGCAGGAGGCACTGGGTCAAAATAATCAGGGGTGATGAGAAAGTAAGGAAGGATGATTCATACACTGGAGAATTGTAATTGCACAAATGCAGGATAAGACTTAGGGAATCCATGTGGATATGAACCAGTTAAAACATTTTACAGATTGAAGAAAAGGACCAATGAGTCATCAAAGGAAACTATTTTCAAGACAATTTTTTTTTCCTTAAGAAAGAAAATGGGTTTGCATGCTATAAGATTTTGACACAAGCTACAAGCACCCAATCAGGTGATACCCTCACTCATCAAAGTTGGGCTTGCATCCACTCTCCAAAAACCATTTATGTTGTAAGTTGTAGGCCTTCTTATTTGACTTAATGTCTTCAAATTCTCAGTGGACATTGGAAATACTGAATCTCAGTTCTGAGAGGCAAAAGACATTATGATTATTTCATTGATTCAGCCAGTGAGAACTGCATGCCCTCCATGTGCATGGTGCTGTGTAAAAGTACCTCTTGCTCCAACCCTCTTGTATTGTCAGCAAAAATCAATGCTCCTGGGCCAAGGACCTCAGGCGTGGTGACATACCAGAAGCAAGACCTGGAAACAGCCTGCTGCTTTGTGCATGAGTGTGTGTGGTAATAAGGACTCTATGCAATAAAACTCCAAGAGGATTAAGTTGTGTCCAACCTAAAATCCACCATGATAGATCTGCCTTTGCTTACACTATACTTTCCTGATGGATCTGTGCCTGGTAGGTACATCTAGCAATCTTCTCCCGCCATATGCATGTATCTTCAATTTTTTTAATCTACAGTCCACTCCTCTTCTGAACTTCACTCTCACCTATACAACTGCCCATTCAACATTATTCCTTGGCTAGCTAACATTGAAATTAACATGTCTGGAATGAACTCTGGATTTCAACGTTCCCCCAAACTTTCACCCTCCCCATGTGCCATCTCCCTCAGCAAATGCCACAAACAGGTCGCATTCTTGATGTCCTCTTTTTCTCACATCCCATTTCATATTCCACACTCTGTCATCAAATCACTTAGGCTCTATCTTCATGTTGTATTAGAAATACTCCCAGTTCTCTGCTACACACCATGTGAGCCACCATTGTGTCTCCTCCACATCACGAATCACTTCCTACTTGGTTTCTCAATGCATCCTTTAGAGTGTTTTTGCCACATAATAGCCACAATTATCTTTTAAATCATGAATCATAGAAAGATACTCTTTTGCTAACCATAGTCCCTCACCCACGGCTTCCTGTGTCATTTAGAACTCAGTCCAAAGGCCTGACCATGGCCTATAAAACTGTCCATGATATAACTCTTTCTCAGCACCATCACATCAGCTTCCTGCTGTTCTTTGATTAAATCAAACATGCTTTCCCTCTTCCACCACTCCCAGAATCTCAGTGTTCTCTGTAGAGACCCAAAGGATCCTTCCTAAGGACACTTCCACCATGTCATTCTCCCAGTCTCCTCTTCAGAGAAACCAGTTCTTTCTAAACCATAAAAAATGAAAAACAGCACCCTCCCTTTTGTCTGTTTTGCTTTGTTTTCTACTTAACCCTATAATAATATTCACCTGATACTATGCAATGCTACATACTTGTTTTGACTACCTATCTCTCTATAATATACATTTCATGTCTGTTTTGTTTACCTCAGTATCCCCAGAACCTAAAATAATGTCAGGAACAAACTAGATATTCAGAAAATATTTATTGAATAAATCCATTAGTCCAGAAATGAACCCTAAATCCGGTTGTCTCAGGGTTACCAGGTGGCCTTTATATCAACTGAATGGATAGCCCTGAGAAAATCCTCAGGCCACTACATAATGTTAGAAGATCATGCTGGAATTTTATCCTGCTCTGGCTTGTTCTTTGCTCCTTACTTGCTATTCTAATATGCTGGGGGACTAGGTGTGGACACTAGTGGCAATGAGAAAGTAACCAATTCCCTGCACTTAGGTTTTTATCCTCTATAAGCTTATGATATATTGAAGAACAAAGCAAAGTAAACATTCAGTAGAAAACCTCCCAAAAAACAAGAGTCCAGGTCCAGATGGCTTCCCAGGGGAATTCTACCAAATATTTAAAGAAGAAATAATACCTAATCTACTGAAGCTGTTTCAAAAAATAGAAATGGAAGGAAAACTTCCAAACTCATTTTATGAAGCCAGCATTACCTTGATCCCAAAACCACACAAAGACCCCATCAAAAAGGAGAATTACAGACCAATATCCCTGATGAACATGGATGCCAAAATACTTACCAAGATACTAGCCAATGGGATCCAACAGTACATTAAAATGATTATTCACTACAACCAGGTGGGATTTATTCCTGGGATGCTAGGGTGGTTCAACATTCACAAATCAATCAATGTGATAGAAACATTAATAAAAGAAAAGACAAGAACCATATGATCCTCTCAACTGGTGCAGAAAAAGCACTTGACAAAATACAGCAACTTTCTGGATTAGGATATTACTGTAGATTTAGATAGCAAATGATAAGTCCTACCAATATACGTTAAAAGAGTTCTTCAGTGTTTTCCCACTTACTCTGGTGAGTTTCCTGTTATTCAGTTGTCTTGAAGATTTTTCTAAATCAACTTAGTATTTCCTTTTTTCTTTTTCTGAAGACAGTACTGGTTATGATGGTACTGACTTCTGGGTGAAAACACAACTCTATTTGTTTGATTAACTTCAATTTAAAAATACAGACTTTAATTGGTACACAAAGAATGTGCCATGCTTTTGCCAGAACAGCTACATTTCTTGTCTACTGAGCAAAGTGCACTTAAGTCACATCTGAATACTCTACGCTGAAATTCTGCTTCATATTGTGGCAGCAATAAAATTTTATAATGCTTTGTTTTTCCCAACAATTGAATAGGACAGTCTTGGGAAAAATTTTTGAAACTAATTAAGCCTGTGATATTTCTATGGTACCTGCAAATATACCACCTAAAATTTCCTTCAGATTATCCTAATCTCTAACATTTCCATAGTTCTTGATTTAAGGAATGAATACATTAACCCAAAGATGTACCCTATTTTTCTGACTCAGATTATCTCAGGTAGTGCCTATACAAATAAAATAAATTAGACCTTTGAGGTATTTATATAGATAATTCAAGTTTAGGGCACATTTGTATGACTTGTTCTCATTTAACAACATATCATTCATTTATATACACACACACACATATACATATATATATACATCACACATATGTTCTTAATATGCATGTGTAATAAAATTCATAAATTTATCAACTCAATAAATATTTATTGAGCACCTATAATATGCCAGGCAGTGTTATAAATCCTAAGGATACTGTGGTAAAGAAAATGGACAGAAATACTCTTGGAACTTAGTTTCTATGAATGGGGGAAGGAGATAAGACACATAATAAATGAGTAAAATATAAAGCCTGTTAGATGGTAAGAATTGCCAAGGAGAAAACACAGAGCAGGAAAGAGGAATATGGGTGTAATGTGTAAGTGTAGTGTAATTTTAGGAAGAATAACCAGATGATGTTTCACAAAGAAGGTGGATTTTGG
This sequence comes from Phoca vitulina, assembly GCF_004348235.1. Lineage (NCBI taxonomy): Eukaryota > Metazoa > Chordata > Mammalia > Carnivora > Phocidae > Phoca > Phoca vitulina. The sequence goes on from NW_022589722.1 coordinate 6,848,083, forward strand.
TAAACACATGAACAAAACACGAGGGTTCTAGGTGTTCAAATATCCGGGGAAAATCCCTCTCAGCAGAGGAAAGAGAGCCTGCAAAGGCCCAAAAGGAGTGTGCCTGGGACTTCAAGGAGCAGCCAGGGGGTTACTGGGGCTGGAGAAAATTGAGGTCAAAGAACAGGAGGTCAGAGAGATGGGGCGAGGGTGCTACAAACGATGAAGATCATGGATGTCAAGGTTAGGACTTTGACTTTTATTCTAAGTGGAATGGGAAATCATTGGAAAGTCTCAAGCAAAGAAGTGACATGCATGGACTTAACATTTTGAAAGAATGCTTCAGCAGCTGTGCTGAGAATAAACCACAGAATAGGACAAGAATAGAAGCAAGAACAGCAGGTAGGTTCTTGTGCAATCTAGATTTAAGAGAGGATAGTTTTGATGGCATCATTGGAACTGAGAACTGGTCAAATTATGAAAGTAGAGTCCAGTGAACTAGACCACATGTGGTATTTGAGGGAAAGAAATGGGTCAAGGATTATATGAAAGTTATTGACCTGAGCAACTAAAAGAAATGACATTTCATTAATTTAAGTGAGGGAAAATTGAAGGACAAGTAAGTTGTCCTATCGTTAGTTCAGTTTGGGTCATTTGAGACGCTTTTTTGACATTCAAGCAGAACTGTCAAATAGTGAGCTGAGGAGTGAAGTCTGTGCTGGAGAAATAAATGTTCAAGGTCTAAATCGCATTGGGAACCATCAGAGTGGACGAGACCCCCAAAGGGATGAATGTAGATTGGGAAGGAAGAGATCCATGGCCTGACCCCTGAGGCACTATAGCCTTTGAAGAACAGGGAGATGATGAGGAATCACTAAAAGAGATTTGAGGAGTGTCTATGAAGGTAGGAAAATGCAGCGAGTATGTTTCCGACAGAGTGATCACTGTGTCAAAACTCTGGATAGGTAAGATGATGCCTGAGTCTAGCAACCTAGAGCTGTCTTCAGCGTAAAATGTTATTTATCCAGATGATTCCACGTATTAGGACAAAAATGGTTCTCCAAAATACTATGACAAGAGAATGTAATTATTCACTTAATTTTTTATTACGTCTCCTGCTGCTTCAAATTTACCTGGATTGGACTCTGAGCATGGAGGCTGGTAGATTAATAACCAGCATCTGACACCTTTAAATATAAATATATTTAAATATAAATCACCACCTTTAAAATGAATTGCTGATATTGGTAGAACCTTTAATGCTTACAGTAACTTTCAATTACATTACTGAGTGCACAATAGTCAACATATGGGAATAGTAAACGTTATCACTATTAATGTCATTTTACAGATGTGGAAAGTGAGGTTCTAAAGGATGCAGGGACCGGTTTCACTATGCATGTATTAGGAAATGGAATTAAACCCTGTAATCTGGATCCATTTTTTCCTCTATACCATACTGCTTATACCACTGACTCAAAAACAGCAGAATATGTATGTGCATGTATGAGCCATGTGTATGGGTTTGTATAGGTATCTGTGTATATATACAGGTATGTGTGTGCATGTTTGTATGTATATACATATGTCGTTGTTGTCATTGTTTCTGCTTTTTTATTAATCTACTCATACTCTCTTAATCATTTTCCCCATGACCATCAGCAAGCAATCATCTGGGAATGAGACAGGGATTGTAGTCTTTGTTGTAGCAGATAAGTGTTTTGGAACCAGGGGTTAAAACTCTAGCTGTCACAATTTTTACCTATGTGACCTTGATCTAGTTTCTGGCTTAATTTCTTTATCTGTAAAATGCAGATCATCATACCTACTTTAAAAGATTTTAGGCAGTCAAAACACACAATGTATAAACTTGTCCTCTAAATCTTTCTTAGGCTAGACTGATCACGTGAGTATGTTCTTCCATACCACCCCTTCTCAGCATTTAGCACACTCCACTGTAGCCGTGAGTCTTCAGCATCAGCATTTTGAAGACAATGACTGCCATTTTCCCCATTTTGTTCCATGAATATGGTGAAATGATGGCTATGCAAGGAAAGAACAAAGCCATGGCATATGTTATGACAGTATTATTAATGTCATTATTATATTATCTAGAACCACAAAAATCAAACCCATAATTTCTGTCCCAATGATAAGAAAGTAGACTGACAGAATTGCATTGCCACAACACGCATTTTGCATCTAATTTGGACCTTTTATCTATCATGTGACCATGTTAACTAATGATCGCTCAAAGCTAACTGACCAATGCTGCTAAAGCAAGTTATTTTTAAACTAACCCTACAGGTTGGCAAAACTCCAACTGAGGATATTGAACTTCAACTAGACATTCATTTATCCTTAATGTAAAATCTCATGTCTTCCAAGCTTCTAGAGGCCACCTTTTCTTTTAATATACATAAGCTGATATGAAAGTTGAGTTGAGTATATAAGGACTCCTAAACAAATGCTTCTAAAGAGAATTAAAGAATACAAAAATGAGTAAATAAATGTGCCAGTGATAATTATTAGCAAAAACAAAGATTAAAAAATACAAATATTTTTCTAGGTTATCAAATACTGGAAGAATAAAGTTCCCATTTTTTGTTTTTTTTTGTAAAGAACATAATCCTTTTTTTTAACTGTGCAGGCATGCTGTGAAATGTTTTCCCTTATTAATTTCCTTTTTACACTCAGTTTTTAGACAGCTGAAAATTATGAGTTTACAGAACAAGATGTACTTTCAGTTCTTATTTTATGGCTGAGTACTATGCTATGCACTATTATGAAAACAATTCTAAACTCTGCTTTATTATATTATATTGTGCAATTTATATTCAGAAGATATTATCAGCACCAGGGGACAGACAAATTTAATAAAAGACACAGTATTCCTGTTGCCCTAATAGTTATTAAAATGAAACTTCCCAGAAGACATTTACAGTGTCTTTTCAAAGATATCCTGCATACTTTGACAGATCAATTGGGGCCTCTAGATATGAACTGTAACATCATGTTCTTAGAGACATACAGCACTATGCTGGAAGAAATCTTTACAATCATCTAGGTTGATTCCCTTATTTTATAGGTGAGGACACTGAGGCTAAGAGAGAATTCATGACTAAGCTGTGGCTAGAAGTGAGGTCCCTTGATATCTAATCAAGGATTCCTTCCACTGTTATTGTCAATAATGGTAATAATCTTGTAGGGCACACAGGCATTACCAAATATATCCATATCATCCCTTAAGAGGCTCCAAAGGCAGACAAGAACAATGTAATTTTCACCATTTCTCAAAGCAAAAACCACAGTCTTGAGGGGATAACTAACTTAGTTAATATTATCTTGGTTATTTATCTGTTTACATATTTTTTGTCTGCCCCTTGAAATAATACAAGTACCATGAAAGCAGAAAACATGCTCATGTGGGATACTGCTGAATTCCCTATGCTTAGAACATGTCTAACACACAGAAATAATTCAATAAATATTCATTAAATAAATGAATATAAATTTACTAGATATGATAGGGACTACAAAAATTTATTAAAACTTAGGATTGACCCCTAAAATATACAGTCAAGAACCATCCATCCATGCATGCATGCACACATGCATGCACATCCACACACATGCGTGCGTGCCTACACACACACCCCATAAAGCAGAATATACTAAATGCCACCCAAACGGAATATATAAGTTATAAGAAAATTGAAACAGTCACTGGGACTCTTGTATCAAGGAGTGTACAAAAATTGCTAAGTAGCTAGGAAGCTTCAGCAATGTTACAAAGTATGAGAAACATAAAGGATATAACAGAAGTTTGTGACCCCCCTCCCGCTATCCTGACTAGCCTTGGGTGTTGGAAGGTAAGGACTGGCAGAGTTGATATAGGGAAGCTGAGCCTGTCTGAAGCTTGTAGGGTGAATAGAAGTCATGATAAATGGTGAGAGTATCTAGAAGATGAATAGGATGCAGCCTGAGAATGGTTAAAAGGGGTTTGAGAAATAAACCAAATCTGGGGCGCCTGGGTGGCTCAGTTGGTTAAGCAACTGCCTTCGGCTCAGGTCATGATCCTGGAGTCCCAGGATCGAGTCCCGCATCGGGCTCCCTGCTCAGCAGGGAGTCTGCTTCTCCCTCTGACCCTCCTCCCTCTCATGCTCTCTGTCTCTCATTCTCTCTCTCGCAAATAAATAAAAAATCTTAAAAAAAAAAAAAAAAGAAAGAAACCAAATCTTTTTAGAGATGTAGAGTAAAAAATGGTAGACAAATATTAAATAAGAGAGTATTGACAGTAAGAGGTTGGCTGTAATACATGATCATGCATTTGTGAAGAGATGGTGAAAGAAGGGGATGGAGGGATAGGAGGAAGGGGGGAAGGAAGGGAGAGAAGGAGGGTGGGAAGGAGAAGGAAAGAAGAGAAGGCAAGAGGGAGAGAGAAGGGAGGATGAAGGAAGGGAGAATAAGTGAGGAAAAGAAAGGGACACCTACTCTATACTCAACACTGGGTACACAATGCTTTCACATACATCTTGATTTAATCCTCAAAACTTTCCCTTTTCAGATGAGAAAATTAATGCTCTGAGGAGTTGTCAGCCTTCCAAATATCCCTACAGTGAAGTAAAGTCAAGATTCAATGGGAATTGGGGCACCTGGGTGGCTCAGTCGGTTAAGCATCTGCCTTCGACTCAGGTCATGATCCCGGGGTCCTGGGATCCAGCCCCGAGTCAGCCTCCCTGTTCAGCGGGAAGCCTGCTTCTCCCTCTGCCACTCCCCCTGCTTGTGTTCCCTCTCTTGCTGTCTCTCTCTCTGTCAAATAAGTAAATAAAAATCTTAAAAAAAAAAAAAAAAGATTCAATGGGTGTCTATCAACTCCAAAGCCATTTGGCCACACACATTTTCAATCTATTTTGTACAGATATTCTGAACTTTTTTACATTTTTAAATTTAATTTAGGCCTCAGTGATTACAGAGCACTTCTACATAGTAACTTATTCTGTCTTTATAAGAACCCTATAAAGGAATGTTCTAACCCCTACTTCATAGGTAAAGAAATATTTTCAATCATTTCATAGATGAAAAACTGGCACATAGCTCTACTTAAAGCTCCTCTATAAAAACAGGAACATATCAATTTTTAAATTCCAAGAGAAAGGAGAAGAGGAAGACAGAGAGGACATTTTACTTATCAAGAAATGCTCCACCATGCCTCCTTCTCAAGTTAACCAGACATTACTTTAAAGTTCCCTCCACCATCCATAATCGTCTTTAGCTACATTCAGCAACTTAGAAAATCTTGAGGAGTTCCTTTAGACCAGTAATAAAACCAGAGTCAGTGAGTATAAGCTTAGGTCTTTCACTAGCTCATCAGATGGTTCTGAGATAATTTGTTGGCTTCCTTCTCCCTCATCAACCTCATGCTACCCACCAAGGCGCCCAGGAAATATGAGGCAGAAGCAGAAAGACTGTGAGACTCCTCATCTACAAGATGTTCTTAGTGGGTCTGTACAGATGCCAACGTCAGCACGACATTCTTTCAACAATGTGTTCTTCAAAGTTAAAAGCAGAACTAAGTTGATTTTGCAAATTTAGAAGATAAGATTTTTCCACAAATAATATTGACATTTTCCTGATACCTCACTGAGGTTTCTCATAAATTCCCAGACATAAATTCTAAATATTCACAGACATTTGTCTGAGAGTGCTCTTCCTTCCCCCTTCTGCTTCCAAACTTCTCTTTGGTAAAACCTTCCCCAGCTTCCAAACCAGACTTAAGCATTCCCCTCTTCAGCTGCCAGAGAACTTTAAATTACCACCATAATAATATTTAAAATGCATTCTACATTTACTTGCTGATGAATTTCCCATCTAGGATCACAAGTTCCTTCAGGTCAGAGTTCAAGTTCTTTTACGTGCAGGAAGTGTTGAATAAATGTCTGTTTAATGAAGAGATTAATTCCAGTGTCATTTCAGATGGTGAAAAGGAGTAATGAACTCCAGAAAGAGCAGGAAGTAGAGGTGGGGAAATTGAATTTTTAAAACTGGCTACTTGAGTATAAATTGGGAGAGCTTCAGGTTAGCATGAGCATAAAAAAAAAAAATGTAAGAGTTTTGGAAACAATAATAATACATATTTTGTGCTTGGCAAAGGCCTAAATTGTTGACAGGCAGTAACATTTATTTGTTATAACTCTATAATATTATTAGTAGTATGTTATTTTTAATTATTTTTATTTACCAATATATGCAAATTGATATATTAATTTTATATCATTATATAATTGATATGTTAAGTACATAATATAAAACATATTCTTAATATTATTATTCTCATTGTATAGATGGAGAAGCTGAAGTACAGAGAAGTTAAATAGTTTGCCCCAACATCCTAGCGTGCCTAAGACATTGTACAAACCAGCCTGGTAAAGCAGTTAGGTGTACAGTCTCTATGGTTCATTCATGCAGGCCTATCAGAGACCAGCATATGGGAATGAGTTTTCAGGTTCCTGAAGCATACATTTTTTGGAAACAAGGGAGCAGCAACTGAGTGCATCAAGAAGTTACTTCCCAAATAAACCCACAGAGTTTAACCTTACTTGCAGTCTTCAACACCCAAAACACTGGCTAGAGCCCACATTTTATGGAAATTTTGTGAGTACCCAATTTCTTTATTGCATCCGGGGATGGGGAGGGATTATGCAGCATAGAGGGAGAAGTGAATAATACCTGTGCTCCCCTCCAGCAGTCTAACCACAATGTACTCATTATATCAAACCTGCCAGCTCTCACTAGTGGGAAGCCTTGGACCTGACCCCGTTTGTTCCTACCTTGTTGTTTATTTAGGATGGAGGGTTGAAATTGAATTTCTTTATATGATTCATCTCTGGTATAGGAGAGCAAAATTCCATCATTCACTCTCTCATTCACTCTGTGTTCTATGTCCATACAGTTAGTAAAGAACATTCATTCATTGTTGATTAAGACCATTAATACACTCATTGTTCTGCACCCCTTCAGTTAATTAAAAGCATTCATTCACTGTTGATTAAGAGCATTTGTTCATTTTGGTTAAAAGCATTTATCATTTAGCATTCTCCATCCATACAGTTGGCTAAAAGCTCAGTCTTTACTATTAGACAGTTTCTAATTTTGGCCACACTGTTTCCTAGTTATTTCACCTTGAACAAATTCCTTTCTGCTTGCCTCTAAAACTTACTGTCTCATTGTCAAACCAAAGAAAATAATACTTTTCTCATAAGATGGCTTAGCAACTAAAGAAGATGATACAAGTAAATCTTTTAACACTATCTGGGACCTAGATAGCATTCAATAAGGTATAGCTATGAATATTAATTACAATCTACTTTTACAATAATGATAGCAACAGTTAAGACACTCTATCAAATAAATTAAATAAAAGATAAATTGAGACACAGTCCTTGACTGTAAGGAACCTGTGGTATAATGCCACCAGAAACCCAGTGGTTTTCAAAGCTGGAGAAGTTGGGTGGGAGATTAACTAATTAAAGACCTTGAATATTAACCCAGATTGCAAGCATGTGACAACAAACTACAAGATTATAAATAAATAGAAATAACATATTTTGACACAGAAAAAGATACACATATGGTAATATTAAAAATGTTAATAAAGACTATTTTTGAAATTGCCTGATTATAGTAAAATGGAAATGGCAAAAACACAAAATATATTGTACATTAGATGTCATAACTCACTTGATTATAAAAAAACACATTCTTCATTAAAAATAAGTCATGTGCATTATCTGTCCACTGATGTGCAATGTCATTTAAGACATTCCATCATTCTCTGCTTGAGCACTCTTCTGTAATCTGATGAGGTGTCCGGGGAAGAGACAATGATAGCCAAGGCATTAAAATGTAATCAAGATATGCAAATTTATATCTAAATGTGATTTGCTGAGAAAAAAGAAATTAATCTAGGCATGGTCAAATAAACAATGTGTAATATGGATAATTAATCACCAAATTAGCAGCTGCAGTCCCTTGAGGAAATTATGCAAATTGAAAAGGCCCCCATCCACTGACACAATTAGGCCACTTAATGGCAAACTCTCAACAAAATAACCCTAAGGAACATCACAAAACAAATAGCCCAATCAACCTTAGTGTCCCAAACTCCACTGCAATATTTAATATTATTTAATATTGTTTCTTCTCAGTTTGAACTTATTCAGAAAGATTTCATCATATTTTGCTAGAAAATATTCTAAGATTCCACACTATGGATGTCCCATTAAGTGGTTCCCTCAAAGTCTAGTTTTCCTCTATCAATCAAGTATCATATTGTTAAAATCTGAAAACTGTGCAAATGATAGGACTTCATAAATGAGGAAAGACCAATTATATATCTCTTGTCAGTAATAGCAAAATCAAGGGAACATTGATGCACCATGAAAATGTGTGTCCTCTGTGGCCTAATGGCACCTGGTCATTATATTAGCAGCAAAGAAAGGATCCCTACACTTCCCTGATAATAAATGTCATCTCAGACAAGAGTATTTTATCTCCAAGAATGTTAGAGTGTCCTATGTCTGCCCCTAATGTGTATAGAAAGTAATCCTACCTTGGCTCCCTCTACTTCACCTACACAAAGGTAGATGACAAAGTTACTCCTATAGAACCCTTCGAGATTGAGCCTAACAGAACCCATGAGATTCTGCTATTAAATCCCTTCAAAAATTTGACTCCACCTCTAAAGAGATGTCAAAGCTCCCTGGATAAAAATAAAAGATCCTACCCCCTCCCCAAGAAAAAGGTTTATTAGGTGTTTTGTTACTATAATTTTATAATTATAATTGCTGAAAAGACTAGTCACTGAGAAGAAACTGTATTAGTACTAATTGCTGATGGTTTAGTTTTACCTATCATTTATAGATATGTAAGGCTTCATGGCTCAAATAATTTTATTAATGCTCTCCCTAGTCTAACTTCCTCAGTTTATCTGAGAATCACCCTATGTAAGTCAGCTTCCCAAGGTCATACCTGAGTGACCAGTATTTCAGCACTCTGAGTGCCTACTTCCACCCTGGTATTAAATCTTGTCTATGAATCAGCAGTGTCTCTGACTCCTTCTATACAAATTCCTTCTCTGAGTCACCATTAATACTCATTTCCTAATTTTTTATCTTTTAGAGTTTTGGAGTCAATCTGGATCAAACATTGATGTGACAAGTGAATCTGATGACCAAGTTCTTCCTTTCACAACCCAGAAATTTTATACAGAGGGACGGCATTGTCTATTCTGACCCTATACCTTTACACCAATATGACCTATTGACTTATTAACACATTCCCACTTCATGGTCCCCTAACACTTTTCCATAATGATCCGGGATTCTTCAGCTGGCTGGAACCACTCTAGCCTTAATTACTAGATCACACTGAGCACTGGCTCCATTGCCCATGTGTGATCTCATCCTGGTCTTTTGGATCTCATCTCCAGTTTTTGAATCTCCTTTCTTACTAAAGAACTTTGGCTAAGACTATTAGAATTCTAGTTTTATCCCTTACTAACTCTACAACTTTAGACCAACATTGTTTGAAATATACCAGGTTAGATAATATCTGTTCCATATCTGTTCCATCTTTCTTTAGAATTGCAGTAAATATAACATGAGCTGATAAATATATATATATATTTATCAGCTTATGTTTTATATATATATATATATATATATATATATATATGAATGTTCTGATATGTATGTGTCTATGTGTATATATGAATTCATATATATATATAATGAATGTTCTTTGTAAACCATATATTATGCCAAAGAAATGTATTGTGATTTCTGGACCTTGTCTCTTACTACATCCTATATGATAATATAAGTCTACAAGAAAACCGGGCAATACATAGCTGCATTACTCAGATGTTTCTTTTAAATTTTTCTAAACTTGATACCCTTGAATTATTTTGTACACTAAGATATGAAATCCCAGGGTTTTGTGGCATTGCTTTGATCTGGGGGAAGAAAATAACACAAGAAATCCTATCTAAGGAAGAAGTCAGAAACATCAAAGCAGATTAAGTACAGTATGAGAAAAAATGTTCATATCCCAAACATGTTGACTGAAAATTCGTATTGTCACAAAGTAATGATATCAACCACATTCTTTCAGAATAAAAATCTAAAGACAGGCCTATGAATCAAGAAAAAATAAGCTGGGCAGAAAACTGGAAGACTGAAATGCAGAATTGATTGTGTCCACTCTCCAATTAATTTCAAAAATTGTTTTGCATCTGACTTATACACACAAATATACATACCAACACACGCACACATACACATATCCTATATGCCCTCCCACATGCCAAAGAAATCTTTATAATAAAGTATGTAACCCAGTTTTCTTAATGAAAGAATATGAAATAAGTAAGAACCCATACAGCTTACTTAGTACCCCGACCGGACAGGAGTACCTTGTGATGTAGAGAAGCTCATTTTCCATGTTAATTGAGTCAAGGCCATGTGTCCTCGATTCCAAGAGAAACTAGAAAAATGTTAACCCAGAGAATAAATTTGTTGTTTTAGCCACATGATGACAAACATAATTTCCTCATTAACTGACAAAAGCTATCACTTCTTTTAAAATAATATGTAAAGAGACCAAACTAAAAGGTAGTACTGTAGTCAGACTATCAGAGAATAGAAAAATAAAGACCTAGGAAACCACTTGAGTAATTGGTAGCAAAACCTTTGGCATCATGCTTCCTAATTATTCTTTCTTTCTTCGTTTCTTCTGCGTTTCTATCCAGCTCTCTGATATATGGCTTTTCAGTAAAATGATGATGATGATGATGATGATGATGATGATGATGATGATGATGTCATGTTTGGTGTGGGAGAAGATAAATAAGAAATCTTCAAGCATGTCTAGTGTTTGCCTTGTCTTGGGTAGAGCACAAGGCTCATGAAGGAAGAGTCTTTAAGGATAGACATATACCTGTTTCCCATGATTTTATTTCTGTGTGACAGATGCTTTGAATGGGAAGATAGTACAGCAGCACCATACTCTTGGAGGGTAAATAACAGAATAAATCCATATAGCATGATTTTTTGTTTGCTTATTCCTAAAAAGTACTTTTACAGGAAAAGGAATATACTTGGTAAAGAGGCTTGTCCACATCTCAAAAATTAGTATATGATAGCAGTCTACTGTGAACCTTCAGCTTGCTTAATTAATTGCTTTGATCACTTCATAGTCAAGTAATATAGACTCTATTGTGAAAATGCCTGAGAAACCCTAAGGAAATAGCCTGTGTGGATAGGTCATCAGCATGAGGGCAAAAATCAATAGGAATTGTCTAGAACTGAGACATAAAAACAAGCTTTTCTTCACTTAGGCAAAGAACATAGGATCAATCCCCAATAAAAACTGCCTCATATGGTCCAAAAATACAAGTGTCTGGTTTTCTAGCTTTGGTACAATTGATTTTCATAGGCCATATAACTGTGTTTCACTCTGTAAAGTTCAACTATCATATTGGAAATATATAGGGCTCACCAAATATCCCAAGTACTCCTCTATATTCCCTAATAGCCCCACCAGACCCTGTAGGAATGAGGGTTTGGGTCACCACCCCAGGTAAAGAATCATGACCAACTGAGGTGCTTGCTGAAGCCAAAGAGAATATAGAATGAGAACTGGAAGAAGGCAGTTATAAATAAATACCACCTACAACCATGTAACCAGTTACAGAAATAAGAACTGAATTATCAAGAATATTTCCTCTTTATTTTGTTATGAATACTTGTGTGTGTGTGTGTGTGCGTGTGTGTGTGGCGTGTAAGTATCCAATTTTAAGCAAGTATCTATTTTCTTTCCCCTCTGATTCCCTCATCATGTAACATAAGATGTATTGATATTATACCATAGTGTTTAAGTACCGTTAACTTTATATCATATTCAAATTACAGGATACCAAGGAGAAGAGTAAGCATCATTCCCAGATTTTACCTCCTCTTCTGCGGAAGAGGTTTGGTGTGTTTTTGATTGTAAGCAGGATAGTTGTATCATATTAGGTATAATAATAATCTTGTTATTGTCCTTATTTGAAGGTTAAATATGGGTTAAAGAGATGTAGATGAGTGCCTAGATGACAAAGGGTGCACCTGTGATGGTTAGTTTTATGTGTCAACTTGAGTAGGCCATGAGGTGCCAGATATTTGGTCAAACATTGTTCTGGGTGTTTCTATGAGGGTGTTTTTGGATGAGATTAACATTCAAATTGGTAGATAGACTGAGAAAAGCAGATTGTTCTCCCTAATATGAGTGGGCCTCATCTAATTAGTTGAAGGCCTGAATAGAACAAAAAGGTTGACCCTCCCCTGAGTAAGAGAGAGAATTCTACCTTACTGTCTTCAAACTGGGCGCTGTTGTTTGTTTGTTTTTACTGTGTATGGACTAGAACTCAACTATTAATTCTCCTGGTCTCCAGCTTGCTAATTCAGCCTGCAGATCTCGGGACTTGCCTGCCTCCATAACCAGGTGAGCCAATTCCTTATAATAAATCAATAGATAGATAGATAGATAGATAGATAGATAGATAGATAGATAGACAGATAGATAATCTGTATCCTATTTTGGTACCAATTAGGTGCCTCCTCTATCCTTCCTTCTCTCTGTTGCAGTGAATATAGAAGTCATGGCTTCCATATGGCATAACTCAAAATGGAAGATACCTGATCTGTAGCAGGTTCACCTGAGTGAGAAAGAAACCTTTATATGTCACATCACCGAGACAAGTCTCCTAACACAATATTTTGAGATCTAGGCTTTATTCTGACTATGTCTAGGACCATGAGATTAAAACTAAAATAGGCTACAATATGTAATCCCAAATATTAGTTTATATCACCTGATAAATACAAATAAACCTACACTGAAATCAATAAACCAATATTCCTATAATCGCTCTCATGCCTGCAGAACCACCAGGCCCTTTATGATCCCCACATGTTTTCCAGGACATCCCCCAAGGAATGCAACAAGTGTATTTGCAACCCAAGCCAAACTATCAGCTATAGTATACATGTGGTGCCCATCAGGTCCTGCCTCTGCTCTGGATCTTGGTTTGGAAGAGTGATGCCCAACAAATCACTTAAACAGCCTGTTCAGTGCTGCTACCCATGACATTTGCACGAAGAGGGCTGCCTCTCAATGTTATCAAAACTACAGTGTTGAGTTTTCAGCATAGGTGGGATAAGAACTGACTTCTCCTATTTGTTTGCTAATTTTTGTCTTCTGGATCCCCAAACAAAATGTGCTATACACAGATTTCCAAAGTCTCTCATCAAAATAGTTTCTCTAACACTAAGTGATCAAAAACAATAAAGTCTGAAGGAACAAAAGCTATGCCATGCCCCTCCATTTATGTCCCTCTCTACTCCAACAAAACTGCTTCTATTTTCTTGATGTAGGAAACAAAATCCCACGTATAATTCAATGAATGCACATATATATTGATGTATGGTACAGGTAAATATAAGGAAAAAAATCTCTTTTATAATATTAAAAAGTAAAGCTATTTTTTAATTCACATGACTTGCAGAAGACATAACTCTTTTCCCCAATTATTCTACATTTTATCTAATACTTCTATATACCTGAGTATCATCATGATGAGCTACTTCTTACCTTTGCTATGAGCATTCTATGACATATGAGAGGTGCCAGATATTTGACATATGATATCTATAGGACTGTCATCTAGTCATATAAACTAAGCTATCTAAGCACTGAAATAAGAGCAAATTACAAAAAATTAATAAAAGAACCAAATAGTGATATTTAATGCCCTCAAACATCAAAAAACAGCACTTTATTTTTTTTTTTAAGATTTTACTTATTTGAGAGAGAGACAAAGATAGCGAGAGAGAGCATGAGCAGGAGGCAGGGTGAGGGAGAAGGAGAAGCAGACTCCCCGCTGAGCAGGAAGGCCAACATGGGGCTCAATCCCACCTGGGATCATGACCTGAGTTGAAGGCAGATGCTTAACCAACCATGTCACCCAGGCGCCCCATAAAACAGCACAACTCTAATTAGGTCCCTCAATAATTATTTGTAATGGTTCAGGTCACAGTAATTCCAGAGGAAAGATAAAAAGTACAACAGAGGGAACTGATTCTACCTGCAACCTACAACAAATTTTCCCATGAAACAAGTACAATGATTACATTTTTGTCTAATTATTATTGAAAAGATAATGTCAGCCAGTACTCAGGAACACTGAATTACGTAAAAGTGAATCCCTTCAGAAAAATATTTTAATTAAGATAAAATTGCTGTTTTTTTCCCCAAACTTCTAAATGATGCCATTATATACTAATGATACATAGAAAGCTATTTTCAAAACATATATTTATATAAAAAACCACTATGTTGACCCTCATTATTGCCATGCATATGAAACTCATACTAGAATATTAATGTTTTCTTTTATGTACTACTCTCCAGTTAATATATAGGAGTGTACCAATGGGTATAGAAATGTGGAAATCAGCATTTCTCAAATGGTGTTCTTCTTAAAGGACTTACCAGATGACTTAATGCACAATGAACACTTTTTCTTGGGTTTTCTCTCATTTACTATCAAAAAGCATCAAGCACCAGCACCTGCAGAAAGAGAGTAGGAAGGATAGAATATCTAGGAGCTCATTTAACAGGAAAGTACACAGTGACAAGACAACACTATTTATTTTTAATGTGGTTGCCTCATTAGTTACAGTTTCTCTAGATGACCTCCCCATGCTACCATGTTGTCATCCTTCCAGCTCCCATCTTCTGCTTTTCAGGAAAGGTGGGGCTTGAGGGCTGATGCCTGCATTTGGTGTTGATTATGCATTAATGTTGGAATCTGATATTCTAGGAAAATCTTGTAATTCCAATTGATTACAGTCATCTCCAAGATACTACAGGTCAGTACCTGTTTTACTGAATTAAAGCGTGAATATTCAGATTTTTTAAAATTCCTTTACATGCTTTTGTGAAATTTCTTTCACTTTTAGAAATTACAACATTTCAGAGTAGACTTCCAGGGTTTTTGTTTGTTTTGTTTTGGTTTGGTTTTTTTCACATTAAAAAATACCTAGAATTTCTTTTCACTTGATTTTGCTTGTTTTGTTTTTTTTTTTTTTCTCCTTGCACTCACCAAGACAGGACAACCTAGAATATATTTATATTTATGCACTAAACTGATGATCTTGATTTTTATTCTGAACTGTACTGAAAGGCATAATTATCTCCACTGGGAAAACTAGTTACTGTTTTGGGACAAGCCATTCCCTTGTTTCACTTAAAATAGTTGCAGAATATTTGCAACATTTGCACTAAGAGGGCTGCCTCTCAATGTTATCAAAACTACAGTGTTTTGCTGTTCCTCCATGGCAGCAGAGTTTAGTATCTTTAAAATTAAGTGGCAGTGGTTTAAGTATGTTATAGAAAAACTGATGGCCATTTTTCAGAGGTAGACAGTAGAAGCAGAAATTAACAAAATGGGCAAATAACTGGAATACACATAGTTTTCTTAAATCAGTCTTAAGAAAAGAAAGGAGAATTGATACAAATTAGTTTCCTTTCCTCAATACACTTTAAGAGAAAGTAACACAAAGAGATTTGGTTTTGTTTCCTTTATCAAATGAAAATAGGGTGGCTTTAGGTAGTCAGTTGAACAGCTTAATAAAAGAACTAAGATGGTAAAAATGCTAACTACTTTTTTACTCAATTAAAAGGTAACTATATAAAAGCCTGCCCAGAGTAGATATGCATTAACCTTTCAAATACCACTAGCTCCTAGCACAGCACTGAAAGATTTGTGAACTTAAAGAGTAGAATTCAGGACATAGAAATTAATTCTGAGAGAATATTAGAAGTTTAATTTTATATACAGATGTATATATGCACATGTATACACGCATACACATATGTGTATATATATGTATATATGTATACATGTACATGTTTTTTTAAGATTTAATTTATTTATTTGAGAGAGAGAGTGCACATGAGCAGCGGGGAGGGGCAAGGGAGAAGCAAACTGCCTGCGGAGCAGAGAGCCAGACACAGAACTGAATCCCAGAACCCTGGATCATGACCTGAGCCAATGGCAGATGCTTAAACAACTGAGCCACCCAGGCACCCCTACATGTTCATGTTTAAGAGTAAATGTACTCATCTGTGCCTGCCCAACTGTAATTGCTTAAATTTTATTCCATTTTATCTTTTTTTTTTTCCCCAGGCCCTTCCTTTATAGCTTACTTTACTCAATATTTATACTGAATATTTTATTTAGAAGTTTTATGTTATAGAAAAGCACATTTGATTATGGAAAACATTGATTTTATGTCTTCCTTCCTAATCTATGACTAGGCAGATGAATGGTGAAGTTAACTCACTCTCCCAAATGGTTATAAAATTTGTATTTCAGGCAGAGTTCCAAGAGGTCATGGCTTGTTTGAAGACTTAACATATTTTCATGCAGATGTATCACAGAATCCACCCCCTAAATCAGAGACTAACAAAATGTATGCTGGAATAATTTACCAAACAGATGGAGTGAAATAAATAGAGCTCCAATAGTATATCAATAGGACGGCTAATGCTGGGGAAGATATTGTCAAAGGGAAGATCCTCAAGAGGAACAACCCATGAATGAGTGGTCAGAAGCCTTAAAGAGCAGCAAGATAAGCTAATATCTTGGGACAAAGTCAACCTAAACTTCTACTATTAGAAAAATAAAATGAGGTAAACATGAGATAGTACTTGCGTAAAGTAACAATCTACTTAGATATTACAGGAAGTTTTGTGCCTGATTTGGAAATAGTGTGTTTCTCCTTTAATGTGACTAATACAGAGCAATTAAAATTATAAAAGCTATGCTACTGACAGTTTTGTTATATACTGATACAGATGACATAGGAAAATGATGACAAGGTGCCATCATCTCTACTACTGAAATATATCTCTGTCTCAACTCCTCACCAACTTCAATCCTACAATCCTACTCCACAGTCTCATCATCTTTTGTTTGGACTCATACAGTAGTCACCAAAGTGGTCTTCCAGATTCTGTTCTTATCCCTCTACAATCTGCCCTACAGAATGCAGCCAGAGGGATGTTTCTAAAACTTATATTCAAATCATGGTCCTTAATAATTCCCTCAAGTAATTTCTAATGGAAAGGGTGATAAAAGCAAATCCCTTTACCTACTTATTTTTTTAAATTTTATTATGTTATGTTAATCACCATACATTACATCATTAGTTTTTGATGTAGTGGTCCATGATTCATTGTTTGCGTATAACACCCAGTGCTCCATTCAGTACGTGCCCTCTTTAGTACCCATCGCCAGGCTAACCCATCCCCCCACCCCCCTCCCCTCTAGAACCCTCAGTTTCTCAGAGTCCATAGTCTCTCATGGTTCATCTCCCCCTCCGATTTCCCCCCCTTCATTTTTCCCTTCCTACTATCTTCTTTTTTTTTTAAACATATAATGTATTATTTGTTTCAGAGGTACAGGTCTGTGATTCAACAGTCTTACACAATTCACAGCCCTCACCATAGCACATATCCTCCCCAGCGTCTATCACCCAGCCACCCCACTTATTTATTTAACATGTTTCTTTCCATTTTTCCCTTAGTTCATACACTTTAGGGAGAATGTTTTCCACTTCCCTTCTCAAATATTCTACATTTATCCCCAACCAGGGTCTTTGCCTTTGGCTGCCTTTCTGCTTGGAATCTCTGCTCCAAGGTCTTTGCATGGCCACCCCCTTCTAGTCACTCAGGTCTCAACTAAAATGTCACCCTCACAGGGAGATCTTCCATGACTCTTTAGATAAAGATGCCTACCCTGCTCCAGTCACTCATTGTCATATTTCCCTACCTCATCTTTGTCATAGCACATTTTATTTTTTCCATGCTGTAATTTTGTAATGTTAATTTAAATTCAATTAATTAACATATAGTGTATTATTAGTTACAGAGGTAGAATTCAGTGATTCATCAGTTGCATATAACACCCAGTGCTCATTACATCACATGCCCTCCTTAATATCCATCACCCAGTTACCCTATCACCCAATCCCTCCCCTCCAGCAACCTGCAGAATGCTTTCCTATGATTAAGAGTCTCTTATGGTTTGTCTCCCTAATTTCATCTTGTTTTATTTTTTCCTCCCTATGCTCCTCTGTTTTGTTTCTTAAATTCCATATATGAGTGAAATCATATAATTCTCTTTCTCTGATTGACTTATTTTGCTTAGCATAATACCCTCTAGTTCATCCATGTCATTGCAAATGGCTAGCTTTTATTTTTTTGATGGCTGAGTAATATTCCATTGTATGTATATACATACCACTGCTGCCTTATCCATTCATCCGTTGATGGACATCTCGGCTCTTTCAATAGTTTAGCTACTGTGGACATTGCTTCTATAAACATTGGGGTGCAGGTGACCCTCTGGATCAATACATTTGTATCTTTGGGGTACCTAGTAGTGCAATTGCTGGGTCATACAGTAGCTCTATTTTTAACCTCTTGAGGAATGTCCATACTCTTTTCCAGAGTGGCTGTACCAGCTTGCATTCCCATCAGCAGTGTAAGAAGGTTCCCTTTCTCTGCATCCTCACCAACATCTGTCATTTCCTGTCTTGTTAATTTTAGCCATTCTGACTGGTGTGAGATGGTATCTCATTGTGGTTTTAATTTGTATTTCCCTGATGCTGACTGATGTTGAGCATTTTTTCATGTGTCTGTTGGCCATTTGTATGTCTTCTTTGGAGAAATGTCTGTTCATGTCTTCCACCCATTTCTTGATTGGATTATTTGTTCTTTGGGTGTTGAGTTTGATAAGTTCTTTCTAAATTTTGGATACTAGCCCTTTATCCAATCTGTCATTTTCAAATATCTTCTCCCATTCTGTCAATTGTCTTTTAGTTTTATCGACTGTTTCCTTTGCTGTGCAAAAGCTTTTTATCTTAATGAAGTCCTAAGAGTTCATTTTTGCCTTTGTTTCCCTTGACTTTGGAGATGTGTCTAGCAAGAAGTCGCATGGCCAAGGTCACAAGGTTGCTGCCTGTGTTCTCCTCTAGGATTTTCACGGATTCCTGTCTCACATTTAGGTCCTTCATCCATTTTGAGTCTATTTTTGTGAATGGCATAGGAAAATGGTCCAGTTTCATTCTTCTGCACATGGCTGTCCAATTTTCCCAACACCACTTGTTGAAAAGACTGTCTTTTTTCCATTGGATATTCTTTCCTGCCTTGTCAAAGATTAGTTGACCATAGAGTTGAGGGTCCATTTCTGACTTCTCTATTCTGTTCCATTGATCTACATGGCTGTTTTTGTGCCAGTACCATACTGTCTTGATGATTACAGCTTTGTAAAAGAGCTTGAAGTCTGGAATTGTGATGCCCCCAGCTTTGGTTTTCTTTTTCAATGTTCCTTTGGCTATTTGGGTTTTTTTTCTGGTTCCATACAAATTTTAGGATTATCTGTTTAAGCTCTGTGAAAAAAGTTGATTATATTTTGATAGGGGTTGCACTGAATGTATAGATTGCTCCAGGTAGCATAGATATTTTAACAATATTTGTTCTTCCAATCCATGAGCATGGAACATTTTTCCATCTTTTTGTGTCTACCTCAATTTCTTTCCTGAGTGTTCTATAGTTTTCAGAGTACAGATCCTTTACCTCTTTGGTTAGGTTTATTCCTAGGTATCTTATGGTTTTTGGTGCAATTGTAAATGGGATCGACTCCTTAATTTCTCTTTCTTCTGTCTCATTATTAGTATATAGAAATGCAACTGATTTCTGTGCATTATTTTTATATCCTGCCACCTTGCTGAGTTCCTGTATGAGTTCTAGAAATGTTATGGTGGAGTCTTTTGGGTTTTCCACACAGAGTATCATGTCATCTGCAAGAGTGAGAGTTTGACTTCTTCTTTGCCTATTCAGATGCCTTTATTTCTTTTTGTTGTCTGATTGCTGAGGCTAGGACTTCTAGTACTATGTTGAACAACAGTGGTGAGAGTGGACATCCCTGTTGTGTTCCTGACCTTAAAGGAAAAGCTCTCAGTTTTTTTCCCATTGAGAGTGATATTCACCGTGGGCTTTACATGTATGGCTTTTATGATATTGAGATATGTTCCTCTATCCCTACACGGTAAAGAGTTTTAATCAAGAAAAGATGCTGTACTTTGTCAAATGCTTTTTTCTGCATCTATTGAGAGGATAATATATTGTCCTTTCTTTTATTAATGTAGTGTTTCACATTGATTGATTTGTGGATATTGAACCACCTTTGCAGCCCAGGAATAAATCCTACTTGGTCATGGTGAAGAATCCTTTTAATGTACTGCTGGATCCTATTGGCTAGTATTTTGGTGAGAATTTCTGCAGCCACGTTCATCAGGGATATTGTTTTGTGATTCTCATTTTTGGTGGCATCTTTCTCTGGTTTTGGGATCAAGGTAATGTTGGCCTCATCGAACCAGTTTGGAAGTTTTCCTTCCATTTCTATTTTTTGAAACAACTTCAGAAGAATAGGTATTAATTCTTCTTTCAATGTTTGGTAGTACTCCCTAGGAAGCTATCCAGCCCTGGACTCTTGTTTTTTGGGAGATTTTTCATTACTGCTTCAATTTCTTTGCTGGTTATGGGTCTGTTCAGGTTTTATATTTCTTCCTGTTTCAGTTTTGGTAGTTTATACATCTCTAGGAATGCATCCATTTCTTCCAGATTGCCTAATTTGTTGGCATATAGTTGCTCATAATATGTTCTTATAACTTTGTATTTCTTCAGTGTTGGTTGTGATCTCTCCTCTTTAATTCATGATTTTATTTATTTGGGTCCCTTTTCTTTTTGATAAGTCTGGCCAGAGCCTTATCAATCTTATTAATTCTTTCAAAGAACCAGCTTCTAGTTTCATTGATCTGTTCTACTGTTCTTTTGGTTTCTACTTCATTGATTTCTGCTCTAATCTATATTAATTCTCTTCTTCTGCTGGGTTTAGGCTTTATTTGCTGTTCTTTCTCCAGCTCCTTTAGGTGTAAGTTTAGGTTGTGTATTTGAGAACTTTCTTGTTTCTTGAGAAAGGCTTGTATTGCTATATACTTCCCTCTTAGCACTGCCTTTGCTGCATCCCAAAGGTTTTGAATAGTTGCGTTTTCATTTTCATTTGTTTCCATGAATTTTTTAAATTGTTATTTAATTTCCTGGTTGACCCATTCGTTCTTTAGTAGGATGCTCTTTAGCTTCCTTGTATTTGAGTTCTTTCCAAATTTCCTCTCTTGTGATTGAGTTCAAGTTTCAAAGCATCATGGTCTGAAAATTTGTAGGGAATGATCTCAATCTTTTGGTACCTGAGGCCTGATTTGTGACACAGTATGTGATCTACTCTGGAGAATGTTCCATGTGCACTCAAGAAGAATGTGTATTCTGTTGCATTAGAATGGAAATGCTCTGAATATATCTGTGAAGTCCATCTGGTTCAGTGTGTCATTCAAAACCCTTACTTCCTATTAGATGATCTGTCCATTGCAGTGAGTGGTGTGTTAAAGTCCCCAACTATTGTATTATTATCACTGTGTCTCTTTAAGTTTGTTATTAATTGGTTTATATAATTGGCTGTTCCCATTTTAGGGGAACAAATATTTACAATTGTTAGATCTTGTTGGATAGACCCTTTAATTATGATAGTGTCCTTCCTCCTCTCTTATTACAATCTCTGGTTTAAAATCTAATTTTTCGTATATAAGGATTGATACCCCAGCTTTCTTTTGATGTCCATTAGCATGATAAGTGGTTTTCCACCCCCTCACTTCAATCTGGAGGTGTTTTTGAGTCTAAAATGAGTCACTTGTAGACAGCATATTGATGGGTCTCTTACTTTTTATCCAATCTAATACCCTGTGTCTTTTGATTGGTGCATTTAGACCATTTACATTCAGAGTCACTACTGAAAGATATTAATTTAGTGCCATTGTATTAACTATAAAGTCACTCTGTATATTGACTCCATTCCTTTCTGGTCTATGTTACTTTTGGGCCCTCTCTTTGCTTGAAGTATCCCCTTTAATATTTCTTGCAGGGTTGGTTTGGTGATCACAAATTCTCTTAGTTTCTGTTTGTCCTGGAAGCTCTTGATCTCTCCTTCTATTTTGAATGACATTTAGCTGGATAAAATATTCTTGGCTGAATATTTTTTTCATTTAGCACCCGGAATATATCATGCCAGTTCTTTCTGGCCTGCCAGGTCTCTGTGGATAAGTCTGCTGCCAGTCTAATGTTTCTACCCTTTCAGGTTAAGGATCTCTTATCCTGAGCTGCTTTCAGGATTTTCTCTTTGTTTCTGAAATTTGCAAGCTTCACTATTATATGTTGAGGTGTTGACCTATTTTTATTGATTTTGAGGCAGGTTCTCTGTGCCTCCTGGACTTGAATGCCTGGTTCCTTCCCCAGATTAAGTTCTCAGCTATAATTTGCTCAAATATACCTTCTCCCCTACCCCTTCCTCTTCTTCTGGGGTCCCAATTATTCTAATATTGTTTCACTTTATGGTATCACTTATCTCTTGAATTCTCCCCTCATGATCCAGTAGTTGTTTAATCTTTTTCTCAGCTTCTTTATTCTCCATCATATTGTCTTCTATATCACTAATTCTCTCTTCTGTCTCATTTATCCTAGCAGTTAGAGCCTCCATTTTTTATTGAATTTCATTAGTAGCAATGATTTCGATCTGATTAGATTTTAGTTCTTCTATTTCTCCAGAAAGGGATTCTCTAGTGTCTTCTATGCTTTTTCAAGCCCAGCTAGTATCTTTATAATTGTTATTCTGAACTCTAGTTCTGACATCTTACTTATCTCCATGCTGATTAGGTTCCTGGCAGTCAGTACTTCCTCTTTTTCTCTTTTTTGAGGTGAGTTTTTCTCTCTTGTCATTCTGTCCAGAGAAGAATAGATGAACGAGAGAACAAAATACTAAAATAGTAACAATGACCCCAGAGAAATATACACTACACAAATGAGAAGAGAACTGAAACTGAAAAGAAAAGAGAGAGAGAGAATATAAACTGACAGGTGAACAGAACAGAATACACTAGATTCTGGGTATATTTTGGTCCGTTTGTTAGAAAACTAGATCCCAAAATTGTAAAGAAAGAAAAACTTACATATATGCAAAAATAAAATACAGTGAAAGAATAGGATGTAACTGTAAAAATGAAAATCAAAGGACTTAAAAAAAGAAAGAATATAATCAGACAGTTGAATAGAACAAGCAATACACTAGATTCTGGGTGTATTTTCATTTGTTTGTTAGAAGAAACTACCTCCCAAAATTGTAAAGAAAGAAAAACTTACCTATATATAAAAATAAAATTAAATACAATGAAAGGATAGAATGTAATTGTAAAAGTGAAAATTAAAAAAGACTTTAAAAAAGAGTTGATAAAATAAGAAATTAGTTGAAAAGGAAAAAATAAATAAAATTGAAAGACTAAGACTCACAAGAAAAAAAAAAAGTGACTTCTATATACTATTGTCCCCTAGCGCTACAGTTTTGCTCTTCTATGTGATCAGTAAACTTGGTCTTGGCCGGATGTTTTTGCTGATCTTCTGCGGAAGGGGCCTGTTGTGCTGATTCTCGGGTGCCTCTGCCCCGGGCGGAATTACACTGCCCTTGCCAGGGGACCAGGCTAAGTAAGCAGCTCTGGATTGCTCTGTGTGGCTTTTATTCCCTGAAGGCTTTCCATGCAGCTTTAGGGGATGAGAATGCAAATGGTGGCCTCCCAATCTCCAGCCCCAGAGCTCAGAGCTTGGGGCCCCACTCCTCAGTGTGTCCTCAGGGAAAAGCAGTCCATCACTCCTGTCTCCCTGGTCTCCATCTGCACTTCATGCTCACCTACCTGTGACCGAGCATGTCTATCTTACCCAACTTGTGACCCCATTTTGAGTCTCTAAACCCTGCAAACTCCTGCGGCATGCACCTGCACTGCTCCACCCAGGGGGGGCGGGGGGAGTAAGGGATGTCTCGCTGTGGTTCTGCCACTTGTTGGGCCCTGCTTGGACAGCGGTCACCCAACTGTGTGGCAGTTTATGGGTTATGGCAACCCTGAGCTGAAAGCCCACTCCCAGGCTCACTGATTGCAGTCAGCTTCCCCACTCTGATGCCTGGGAACTCTGCCACACTCAGGCACCTGCCAGTCTTCCTGTGACCCTGAGGATTCTGAGACCACACTGTCCCACCTAAGATTCTGCCCTGCTTCACCACCTGAGCACCTTTGAGGCAGTGACATCCCTCCCCAGGGCAAACTTCTCAAAGTTCTGATTTTGCGCTCCACTGCTATATCACTTTCCAGTGCCGGCTTATGGATGCTCCCTCCCCCCATGGTTTGTCTTCTAATGTATTGCCTTGGATTCACTCCTTTGCACCTCCTACCTTGCAGAAAGTGGTCACTTTTCTATTTGTAGTATTGCAGCAATTCTTTTTTTAGATCTCTGGTTGAGTTCAGAAGTGTTCAGAATGATTTGGTAGCTATCTAGCTGAATTCCTGGGACCAGACAAAACTAGGGTCTCCTACTCCTCTGCCATCTTCCTCCACCTCCCACAGCACATTTTAGTATCAGAAACCATCATATCTGTTAATGTATTTATTGTCTATCTCTCTTGAAGATAAACTCCTTAAGAACTGAGACTTTATGAGTTCACTACTGTATTTTATTCATTACTGTATTTTCAGTTCTTGGACCTGTGCCTGATAAACAGTAGATGATTAATAAATATTTTGACTGAGTGGTAGAGAGTTTGTCTTGTTAACCACTCTTCCTTCAGTGGCTAGCATAACGCCAGACATTTTAGATACATAAAAAATTATTTATTGATTGAATTAGTGTTTTCTCTGAGAATAATCTTCTTGACAATATGTGATGTTATGGGTTGAATTATGCCTCCCAAAAAGATAATGCTGAATTCCTAAACCCTGGTAACCTGTGAATGTGATCTTATGGAAACAACGTCTTTACCAATGTAGTCAAGTTAGTATGAGGTCATTCTCTATTAAGCTGGCCCTTAACCCAGTATGACTAGTGTCCTTATAAAAACAGAAGAGATACAGAGACAGACACAAAAGGACAACACTGTGTGACAATAGAGGCAGAGACTGGAGTGATGTGTGTGCAAGTGTATGCAAGCCAAGGACTGCCAGTAACACCAGAAGCTAACAGAAAGGCATGGAACAGACTCTCCCTCAGAGATTTCCAGAAGGAACCAACCTTGCCACCACCTTGATTTTTTACTTTTGGCCTCCACAACAGTGAGAGAATAAATTTCTGTTGCTGTTGTTTTAAAATTTTATTTACATGAGAGAGAAAGAGAGAGAAAGAGAGCAAGAGCAGGGGGGAGGGGCAGAGGGAGAGAGAGAAGCAGATTCCCCACTAAGCAGGGAGCCCAATGCAAGGCTCGATCCCAGGATGCTGGGATCATGACCCGAGCCAAAGGCAGATGTTTACCTGACTGAGCCACCCAGGCACCCCTGAATTTCTGTTGTTTTAAGCCATGTAGCTTGGGATACTTAGTTAGGGCAGCCCTAAGAAACTAATACATGTGGCAAAGAGAAAAAGAAAAGGGTGGGAAGATGGGTAAGGATTAAAATGTGAGATGCCAATTTACTATCATTCCATTATGAAATGTAAGAGAATGTTCCCGTTTTCATTATTTACTAGAAATGTAACTATAGGTATACATTTTTACCTCTCTGAGCCTGTTTTCTCATTTATAAAATGTGGTTTATAATGCCCATCCTATAGGGTTGTGATATTAACATAGTTAACTTAGGTAATGCCCTCAGCACAATGTCCAGTATGTAGTGAATATTCAAAAAATATTAGCCATTACTCTTCCTCAGGGGCTGGAAACTGTGACTGTGAGTAAAGACTGGTGCTATAGCCATGAGCTACATAAATTCTGCTTGTCACTCAGCAATTTATTCCTCCAGCCAAGATTTATGAGTTCCAAGTATTGTACTTTTCTCTCTTTGTTCCAATGCCAGGTTGAGCTCTTTAGCAGTGTTTCCTCAGAATCTTCTCTTTGAGGATTAAGGAATCTGGAGTCGGATTTCAGCCTAATATAAGGTCCAACAAAATATGAGTTATTTCTTCCTAAATGTAGACAGAAATACCCATGAGTCTGCATGATCATTCTCCAGGAGGCTGTAGATGAAATTCATATCTAGTTCTGGTAAAGCAGGTGCATTGCCACATATGTAGTGGATACTGTAATATGCTGCCCAGAGCCCCTTTCAGAACCGAGAGGCATAATTCCTAATCGGCTGCAAGTGCATCTGGCTGTCAGTCCATCGTGGAAATTGCTCTTGTCTAAAGGGAGCTAATTCACCTAAAGCCATGTCCTCTTCCAGGGGCAGTGTACATCCAAGATTGGCTGTTGTCAGGGTAAAAAGCCTCAGTCTCTTCTTCCCAACTCAGGACAACTCTGAAGGATCATCCCACTTTTGAGTTCCCCTTGGGATCAGCCAAGAACTTTTCTCAGTTAGATTAAGGTGACCTTTTCCCTCTGCCCCATCTTATTTCCTTCTCTTCCCCCAGAGATGTTGACCTCAAGAGCACTCCCTAATAGCCTTCTTATATTCAAATCACTATCTTAGTCCTCTTTAGGAGGAACCCAATTTATAACACCATCTGAAGCAATCCAACCAACCTCATACAAATTAATTAGCTCAGAAGGGCTTTCAGAGCCTAAATACTTTCCAGAAATGTGAAACTTTGGTCTCAATATGAATAAGAGGAGCTCATTTGTCAAGGGGTGGGGGTGGGGTGGGAGTAAAAGAGAAAAACAGTTGCCTATAATTTATTCACATAAAAATAAAATGTGAATGCATCCTCCTTTCATTGTGTCATTCAACAGTTGAGGCTAACAGTAAAATTTGCAAGTCAAAAATTATTGCTTTTTATGTTGACAGACACATAAAAATGGATGAATGGAAAGAAAGCAGAAGATGTCATAACCCTTGTTAATACCACCTTTACATTTCTATGGCACATTGGTGTTTATAAAGCCTTTCATATGCCTGCTTTCGTTTGAATTTTTTTCTAGTGCTGACAGAGGTGAAGAATGAGAGTCATTATTCCCTTTTCAGAAATGAGAGAGCTGAACTTCTGAGTTTTTTTCTTTAAAGTCCAGTGGAGGAGCTACGGATCCATGCTGATTTTCTAAGCAAGAGCCTGTTGGTCCATAGCTCTCCCTGCATAAAACAA
Source organism: Phoca vitulina (assembly GCF_004348235.1). Classification (NCBI taxonomy): domain Eukaryota; kingdom Metazoa; phylum Chordata; class Mammalia; order Carnivora; family Phocidae; genus Phoca; species Phoca vitulina. The sequence goes on from NW_022589722.1 coordinate 6,875,386, forward strand.
CTGAAACTGCAGAGACAACATATTCATTCATGAAATAATTAGTGAACAATGAAAAGGTTTCGATTACATGGAGAGATACCTATTAAATGGTACAAACTCTGAATGCATTAGCACTGAAGAGAGGTGAGGGGAAGGAATACTGGAAGGGGACTAATAAAGAAAATTACCTAAGAAGACTTTGTTTGTTGCTGTTGCTATATCCAGGTGCTAAAGCTATCACTGACTTTCAGATATTTGTGCTATGTGTTTTATACACATTACATAAATTTTTCCCAGGAACAACCCAATGAGGTAGGTACTAATTAACCTACTGAAAATCCATTCTGTCATTAAAGTCAAGGATTTGGAAAAGTTCCTTTCAAATCCTGCCAGCATGCTTGTGTGACCCTGGGTAATACTAGACATCTCTATGCATCAGTTATCCCTTCTGCAAAAGAATGAGTGGGTGTATAATGCTGCCTACTTCATAATGTTACCATGAAGACTGAGAGAGATTAAGTATGAAAAGTGCATAGCACATAATACAACTTCAATACATTATAGTTATATCCATTTTACAGATGAAAGAATATGGGCACAGAAAATTGATAACTTGTCCTAGATCATACAGCTAGCTAGTGGCAGTGGATTTTCCAGACCATCAGATCTCCTCAGCCTAATATCTTTTTGTGTGTATTTACCATCAGACCATTTTTCTGACATCTTTAAATGAGGCATCCTTAAAATCCACCACACAAAGAAGGTGGTCCCTTTGGCCACATTATAACTGGGATTTGGCTCAATGGGAACTAGTGGATGGATCCTTCTGTTGTGACTTTCCCCTTCAACTCAGCAAAGAGTCCACATTCTATAGGGCCTCTCTCCCAGTGATGCTCTAGGATTCTGGCTGGCAGCCACTGTCCTAAGCTGTTGATGTCACAGGTGTATGTAGAGACGGGAAGTCTGGGATGGATGAAAGGGAACAGTCCTTTGAGGACTGACAGATGGATTCTAACTCAGAAAATACAGAACTCCAGTTTGTGAAGGATGAGTTGTTTAGGAGATATTTCATATCCAATATATTCACTTTCCAAGCACTTTAGCTTCTCAGAATGGAAATGTGGTGCTCAAATGAAACATTTTTTTAATCCTCCAAAAACATCACTATTAAACTGATCTTAATTAACACATTTTCTATCAACTAGAATGATCTAAAATTCCAAATCCATCATGCAAGACACGAACAGAATTGGACTGCACACTAAAAATGTGCATACTTCAATGTTGTACATCTGCCTGGGTCACCTTTAAAACAATTAAATGGTGAATGTGTGAGTAAACTGCCACACCGTGTTCTCTGTTTAATTTCAAGGTTGAAGTGTCTTCCCATCACGAATGTGGGTAAAACCCTAGAATGCTGGGGGACAGAATAGGAATTAATGGCTCTTTCTGTTGTTTTGATTTCCACACATTTGATGGCTTTGTGTAATTTGAATAATTGTAAGCTTCCAGCATGCTGATAAGGTTCACCTACATTATTCATTTGCATGAAGTGCTGATCAATTAAAGCTTCTCTCTTAAAAAAAAAAAAAAAAAAATCATCCCATCCTGCAGCAACAAAGCTTAGGTTACTCCTAGCTGTCTCTACTCTCTTTACTAGGGCATCTCTTCAGGCGATATTTATCAATTTTTTTTTTTTTAACTTTTATCCTAACCTAGTCTGTGTTCCTACCCTTGGTCTATTCTTTTTCACTTCACTCTTATAGTCTGATTACTACACTTTTAACACTTATTTCAGGAAAGTCTTTAGTAAACACGACCATTACTGGAAGGAGATTGTTAATTCCACGGTTACTGATTTACTGGCAGCACGAAAAGCGCATACATCTAAATCCATCTGTGATGAAATACAGAACGAGTTCTTAAAATGAGGAAATTGGTTTTCTTCTTTTGTCTTAAAAGTATGATGGTTAATTTTATGTGTCAGCTTGGCTGGGCCAGGGTACCCAGGTATGTAGTCAAATGTTATTGTGGATGTTTTTCTATGTATGTTTTGGATGAGATTAACATTTAAACCAGTGGACTTTGAGTAAAGTACACTGCCATCCCTAATGTGGGTGGGCTTCATCCAATCAGCTGAAGGCCTGAATAGAACAAAAGATTGACTTCCCTGGAACAAGGGGGAATTCTGCAGCAGATGGCCTTTGGACTTGAACTGAACCAATGGCTACTCTATGGATCTCCAGCCTGACAGCCCAACCTGCAGATTTCAGACCTGTGAGGTTCCATAATAACCGAACCAGTTCCTTAAAATAAATCTCTCTCTCTCTCTCTCTCTCTCTCTCTCTCTCTCTCTCTCTCTATATATATATATATATATATATATATACACACACACACACACACATCCTATTGGTTCTGTTTCTCTGGAGAACCCTAATACAAAACGTAATCAACAGAGAATGACTATATCTATTTTACAATTGTAAAAAGGACTCAGCTAGCTTATATGTCTAGAATGCCTTCCCAAAGAAGGTAATAGACATTTCATGTAAAAGTTTGTGGTCAAATAAGTTTGAGAAACATGGAATTAAAATTAACCTTATTTTCTTTATAGTAGAAGACCAAAGTCAAAAAGGAATAAGATGGGCTAGGAAATTTGGTGGATTTAGTGATAATAATCCAGGCAGGAGAACATCTCACACAAAGGCAAATGAGTGCCCATCAAGTAAGAGGAGACACAGTTTTGTTTCCCCAGAACCTAGATGTGGAGGCTAGATCAGAGTCTTGCCTTTGGAACCCCCTCCTGTGGCTTCCGTTCCACTTAGAATATACTTTATATTCCTTGCTGTAATCTATAAGAGCCAGCAGGCTCTTCCCCTTGCCTACCTCACTAACCTCTTCTCCTATTACTTTCCTCTTTTTGAGCTTATTTCTGTCCCCCCAGGGCTTTAAGTTCATCCCCATCTGACAATCTTTTGTACACCTCTCCCTTGTACACATACCATTGAAATGAGATCAACTCATTGTTGGCTCCTCCTCATTATTCAAGTCATCCTCTCTCACAGAGATCATCCTACCCATCCTACAGAGAGAGCAGGAGCCTTCTTGTCTCTCTCTAACACTTTCCTGTTTTAATTTCTTCATAGAGTGAAACAGTATAGTAGCATATTTATTTGTTCATTTTTAATGCCAATCATTTGAGTTCTTAAACCCATCTGAAAACATTACTCAGGGTCTGAAACGATTTATGAATTGATTTATCAAACATTTTGCTAACACCATGTCATTAAGGGACCTTATCATTGAAGGCTATTCATAAGATAGTCACGTTTAATAGGTAAAGAGGGAGGGGGGCGTGTTAGGACCACTAAAGGCAGAGAGATCCAAATTCCATTAGTAAAATTCAGTTAGAAATGAGGGTTGGAGGAGAAGCTCATGAGCAAAATGCAAAAAAGGAGAAGTGGAGATACCAAAGAAAGGGTAACCCAGGCTGTACCACTAGGAAAGCAAGGCCGAACAAGCCAATACAGTAAAAATGATGTTTTGAGATTATGCAAACAGGTCCTAGACAATGGGGCACGAGGGAGAAAATGGAAAGAGTCATTAGTCTTGAGCAGAAGACAAAACTGATTAAAGCACTATATCCAAAGTTAGCAGACTATGTAGTACCGCTACATATATCAGTATACGTAGAATCATTGGCAAGATGATTTTAAGCAGTATAAGATGAATTTCTTAAGAAATTATTAGTTGAGTATTAGCTAATGTGTGCTAGAATGCCTTAACATCTCAAAATTATGAGTTAGAACCATGCTAAGTTTAAAAAAATCAATTTAACCAAAACAAGATGCATGTATGATTTTACAGTTAATATGCAACTATGTACAAAAATATTCATGAAGGAGGCAAATAAAATGTGAGTTTCGCATATAAGGTTAAAGAAAATGGAACATAATTTCCTTTCCATATCATATTCTTAAAAAGTATTCCTATCTCAATATATAACAAATTCAAGGCCTGGATCCCAAGCCATGTTGCCTTCTTCCTATAAACTGCCATCCAAATTCTAGCACTTTCCTATTCCTATTGACTTAAACTTGGTACAAAGAGGCTTAAATTTTGAAGTATAAACCATGGCCCTGCCACTTATTAGATGCATAACTTACAGAAAGATACTTCGCTGTTCTGGTTCACAGCCCCTTATCTGTGAGTCTGACCTCAGTCCACTCTTGCCCAGCTTCCTTCCCTGTCCTATCACTGCCATTCCATTCCTTCCACTTTCTACTTCCTCCTCCCCACTCATTCTCAAACTTCAATGTCTATCAGAATAAGTGCAGCTTCCTGGGACCATGCCCAGAAATTTTGATTCCCACAGGTCTGAGTGGGGGTCTGATAATCCGCATTCTAGCAAGCACCCTTGTGTTTCTGTAGCAGAGGCAACATATTAAGAAACACTCCTCAGTTCACAGTATCAGCATGAAAGCTAAAAAAGAACATGGCTAAGTCATTATTATGAAGTCACCTCTGAACCAGCAGCCCCTCCCTTCCCACCCTCTCTGTCTCCCAACTCTCTATTCCTGCCTGTGAACTGTTTCACTTTTCTTTTTCTTTCCATGGTAGGTTAGTCCAGCCACATAACTTGGCCTCTCCAGCTCATCTGTCACACCGTCCATCCTGTGGCTGTCTTTGCCATCCCTCCAGATCAATAGACCCGCAAGAGAAAGAAAGGTCACTACTACTGAAAAAGAGACATAATGAGCTACACAGTCCACACCTAACCTTGGATAGAGAAAAAGCAGACATCCCTGAACTCAAGAGCTCCAGTCTACCGGCTTCTCTGATCCCAGAATCTGGAGCAAATCTGGCTAACCCCAGATAATTGTTCAGCTGCCCCTTGCAGCTGCTCTCAAAGCCTGTGTGTAGATAATCAGTGATGCACTGCTCAAAACACTAATAAGGTTAATATCTATTTTTGGGGGAAAATACAAGAAGAGGAAATCAGAGGAGTCATAATTAGGAGATGAGGAGGTGGCTTCTTTTCTTTCCCCATGACATAATCTAAAACTAATTAGGGGATCCTTGGCATGTGCAGGCTGAAGTGCTGGGTTCTGAACAGTTGTTATAACACATCTCATAAAAAAGGACAGATAGCCTTCTGGTCCACCTCCCCTTTGTTGAGGCATGTTCTCCTCCCCCAAGTCCTCCCAGAAGATCTGAGCACAAGCTCTTTTTATGCACATGTATCCTGCTGAGGGCTACAGGGTCACAAAACAGCCCAGAAAAACAACACCCAGCACACAATATGCACGTTGTTTTGATTGAGACATTGCTGTTTGAAATGCATTTATTTCCCCCTCTCGTAAATACTCCTCCACAGTAGAAGAAAAAATAACAAATACATTGTAAATAGAGGCCCAGACGTCTTACACTTAAATTACAGTCACGTCATCCCAGTCCTATCCGATCTTTCAATTATAGTCATTAATTGAGGATGTAACCAAGAAACAATTACATCCATGAAATTCTAATGAGTCTCCTGTAGTTAATATAAAAAGAAAACAATGGGAAATGCATGCTGATGCTAGAGTCTAATCCAATTCTGTCGATTAAAATAAAGAACAGCATTTTGTAACATGTAAATCTGATTCTTTTTCCTCTACCCAGTTTCATTTCTCAGGGAGTGACAGACTCTCTGCATAGATTTGCTTATCTAACAAGCTTATTGAGCTGCCTTCTCTCAATTATGTCCAGAGCACATCTTGAAAACTCACCAGTGGGGAATATATTTTGCCAAGGGATTCATTTTTTAGAGAGTCTCATATTTCCACAGGAAAAGTCCATTCTTTATTTACCTGACCTAAGTGAGAATATCCTTCATATTTTCACTATGACAAAAATAATTATATTAATTACGATTCTGGAAGAGCATGATGGCTGCTTAATTCTAAATCTGTCTGCTTCTGCTAGAAATAGAGCAACAAGATAATGAAAAGAACAAAAAAAATTTACAAATTCCATTTTCACTTAAAATGGAGACAAAGAAAACCCACAAACTTCAAATTATGTGTTCATGCTGCCAAAAGCAACTGAAACCAGCAGAGCCTAGGAAGGCCCCAGAGCAGCCATGCTGCAGTGGTAGGGAAGATTAGGGAGTGCTGACACAGCAAAGGCTAATCTCAGAAACCAATAGCAAAATAAGAATCTATTCTCCAAAAAGTGAGGGCCCCAAACTGTGGGCAAGCTTCTTTGAGCAGTGTTGAAAGACAGCTGTGCATGAGCAACTGGGGGAAGAAGGAAGACTTAAAAATTGCCTAGACAAGTGCAGAGGAGAATATATTTAAAGAATGTCAGTAAAAATCCATTTTATAAAAGTGAGTGGATTACATTGGAAAGCAACCCCTATCCCTGAGTAGCAACAGCCAATAGAATAAGCAGAGGAGACACATGACTGGACGAGGAGGTTCTCCAGAGTCAAGTTAGGTTCTAAGAGGCAAAGGAAGGATGCCTACATAGAAGTGCCACAGTATAACAAAAGATTTTTTTAACCCAGGGCTGATTTTCAATAGAAAGTCATTCCCCAATTTTTTTTTTTTCCCTCTAAACCTATAATGGTCAGCTGAGATGTCTGTTTTAAATTGGCTGGTTTCCAAACCTTACCAATGCCTATACTATTCTTTCTGGCTTGTGCTGTGAATCAGGAAAGTTATTACCATCCACTCTATTCTACCTCATACTCAAATCTAGGAAAATATTGTTCTCATTTATGAGAACCAAAAAAGGAAAGGGTAAAGACACACACAAAAAATTAAAATGGTGTCAGAAAAAAAATGTGAAAAAATAAGAGAAATTTTCCAACATAAAGGAGCACTCACTAAAAATATCTTACAAAATAGCAGATAAAAATTTCAACCCAATATTCCAATAAGAATTTTAAAAATAACAGATTATTTGCAGCTATGAAGGAAGATCACAAAGCAGAAATACAAGAGTTCTAAGATAACACAGTCAGACAGTAAGAGGTGATGGCCAGAAAACCAGCAAAGGTAAAAAAAGAATTGACAGAACTCGGGGGAAAAAGGACAAAATTATTTTAAAACTGAAAGAGAATGATGACATGGAGACTACAACAAAGAGTCTGACAAATAGAAGTAAGAATAGGGAACAAATAAATATTAAATGATGGATATAGAAGACAAGTAAAGGAAATGTAGTACATGTATAATTGAAGATTCCAAGAAAGAAAAACAGTAAGAGAGAATTAACTTTTAAAATGTCATTTTAAGAAGTTGTTTGAACTAAAAGAAGTAAATCTATACACTAAATCTGTGTGCCAAGACAAACTGGCTCCAAGACATATCCTGGGATATGATATGGATAAAATTATTGGGCTTTAAGAGTAAAGACAACAATTCACGGGATAGGCTAAAATATCAACACTCTTATAAGGGCGGAAAATAAGATCAGTATCTGTTATGGGCTGAATGTTTGTGTCCCCTCCAAATTCATATGTTAAATCCTAATGCCCAATATGATGGTATTAAGAGGTGGGAACTTTGGGAAATAACTAGGTTATGAGGGTGGCTTCTGAAGCTAATTTATCAAAGGTAATAGAGCTCCCATCTGGTTCTCTCCAGACACTTGCCTTTAGAACCCTGAGTACTAGGTACTATGTCCAAGGCTGCCATGCTGTGAGGCAGCCCAGGCAACACAGACAAGACATATATAGGTGTCTAAGTGACAGCCCCAGCTGAGATTCCTGAGAATAGTCAGTACCAATGGCTAGACATGTGAATGAAGATGCCTCCAAATGATTCCCGCCCCAGCCATTCATTCACCTCCAGCCTTCACCTCTTCAGCTGATGTCAGGGAGAAGTGACAGTGTGTGAGAGAGAGAGAGAGAGAGCCCTGTCACTATTCTTTCCTTTCCAAATTCCTGACCCACAGAATCTATGAGCATAACAAAATGGTTGTTTTACACCACTAAGCTTGGGTGGCTCTGCAATATAAGTAACTGTTAGAAATACTTAATAAGAAATATCCAAATCCTTTGTGAGGAAAATTTTAAAAACAGTTCTGAAAGACACAAGAGTATACTTGACCAAGAAAAAGACAAGCTTATTCTTTCTGTTTTGTTTTCAGGAGGAGGAAAGGGTTGTTTATTATTGTTGTTGTTTTGTTTTGGAACTAAAAAAGGTGATTCTAAAATGCCCATGGGAAAATTTTAAAAATAAAAATATTTTGGAGAACTATGAAAAAAATGATAAATTATTGATACTAACCCTACTAGATACTGAAGCACATTACAAGGTTTTTATAATAAACAGTAGATTCACTAATAGACAGAAAGGTCAATAGAACAGAATATGGAGTCCAGAAATAGATCCAAATATGTGTGGAAATTTAGCATATGATACAGTTAGCATTTTCAAATAGAAGAATAAAAATACATGGTATCAAGGGAATTGCACAGCCATCTGGAAAAAAAAGACAAAATTGGATCTATACCTCTAATCAAACACCAGAACACTCTCTAAAGGTATGAAAGTAAAGTATCATAAGTAAAACCAGAGAAGTAATAGACTAAAACATGAATAAAATCTTTTATGTGAGAGGAAGAAAAGCCTATTTATTTGTGAATAAAAACACGTAAACCTTAATTTAAAAAAATAAATTTAAATATGTAAAAATAAAATTTGTATAACAAAAATATCTGCAAAGACAAAGGTAAATAAAGTAGAAAACAAAATTTGCAAATTCCTTTTTTTTTTAAGATTTTATTTGACAGAGATACAGAGAGAGAGAGCACAGTAGGCAGAGCAGCATGGAGAGGGAGAGGGAGAAGCAGGCTCCTGGCTGAGCAGTAGAGCCTGATGCGGGGCTTGATCCCAGGACCCTGGGATCATGACCTGAGCCGAAGGCAGCCGCTTAACTGATTGAGCCACCCAGGCACCCCCAAAATTCGCAATTTCTATCACAAACATAAGGTTAATCTCTTTAATGAAATACCTTCTAAAAAAATAGTATTGAGAGACTACAATGTGGTGTTGGTGTGTCCATAACTACTGCTGTCATTGATTCTAGGACTTTTTATGGACAGAGCTAAAAATATATTGTATTGCACAAAAATAATATTAGTGATGATTTTATAGTGATATTATAGTTTACATTTCAAATTATAGGTTTTAAATTAATTTGATTTTATATTTTTTTCATGTCCTGAAAATACTGATTTCTATAAAACTGAGAATATATTTAAAATAATAATAGAACTACTGGGGCACCTGGGTGGCTCAGTCAGGTAAGTGTCCAACTCTTGATTTCCACTCATGTCATGATCTCAGGGTCATGAGATGGAGTCCACGTTGAGCTCCATGCTGGGTATGGAGCCTGCTTAGGATTCTCTCTCTCTCTCTGTCCCTTCCTCCCACTCACAGATATACACACTCTCTCTCTCTCTCTAATAAATAAATAAATAAATAAATAAATAAATAAATAATAAAAGAACTACTAAAAACAAGTCTACTGAATTCAAGTATTTTTTAAATAGATGTTTGTCTTTAAAATATTTCTTTTTAGAGTTATACAGTAGAAATACTGCATTTTAAATAACATGAAGTAATCTTTTTTCTATGTGATTATTCAACACACAATATAAAATTTGAATCATTTGTTTAATCTTTATTCCATTTTAGCAATTATTTCTATTTCAATTTAGTTTGTTTTAATTTTATTAAACATTAAATGATTCCAAAATAAAAGCATAATGCAATGTATATCCAGAGAGGTCTTTGCTTCCATCCTGGTTCCTTCATCTTTTCTCCTCTCTCCACTTTATAGGTGGGGACAATTTTCTGCATTTTTTTCAACACTTAAACAAATACTCTAAAATCATCTCATATTAGTGTATAGAGGTCTTCCTCATTACATTTTACAGAACTCTGGTGCTGTAATATGGGGAAATATAATTTATTTTAAACCAGTTCATTACAGATGGACATATAGGTGGTTTCTAGGCTTTTGCTATTTTAAATATTGTCAAAATCAATATCCTTGTACATACATCATTTTGTATTTTTGCAAGGGTATCTTCAGGTAGATTACTAGAAGGAATTGCTAGATAAAGAATAAAGACATATATTTTACTGGGTATTTCCCAATTCCCTTAGAATGGCATTTTACATTCTTACCCAGCAATAAATGAAAGTGCCTGTTTCCCCAGAGCCTTGCCAAAACATTTACAGTTAAAGTCCTTGATGTATTATCTCACTGTGATTTGCACTTAAAATCTATCATTGTGAATGAGTTTAAGCATCTTACTCATATTTGGGGGGCTATTTACATTATTTTTGTTGCGTTGCCAATTATTATTTTTCTCCTCTTTATAAAGAAATTATATATTAGGGTTTTAATCTTTGTGATATAAACTGAAAATATTTTTTTCTAATTTGTAACTAATAATTGTATTTTGCTTATTGAATTCTATTTTTCTTTTATGCAAAAAGATTTTGAAACTATTTTGGGGGTGCATTTTCAATTTTTACTACAATGATGACTTCCAACTGTGAATCTCCAGTCCAGGCTTCTACCTTGAACTTGATATATGTAGATATGGTGGCCTACTCAAAATCCCCACTAGTCCTAAACAGGCCACCTAATTCCCATTTACCTCCTTCAGTCCTCCTAAATAGTTAACAGCAACTCTATCTTTCCAGTAGCTCCAGATTTTTTAAAAAGAGTCTCTCTGTACTTTCCTTCCTCACATCTAATAACTCCAAAATAACTTCAGGATCTGTTAACTTTTCACAGTCCTCAGTGTCACACCTTGGTCCAAGAGCACATCATCTCTTACTTGGGTTATTGCAAAAGTCTCCATACTCTATTTCCACCTTTGTCCTCCCTATTGTATATTCTCAATAAAGTAATCAAAATAATCCTGTTAAAATGTTGATCAGATAATTTCATCCTCCTACTAAAAAATTTCAGATTTACAAGGAAAGCGAAATCATTCCATTGGCCTCTAAGGCCCCACATGATCCAGTCCACTCCCACCTAACTCTCTGACTTTATCTCCTACAACTTTCCTCCTTGTAGAGCTTGCTTGCAAAAAGACTGGCCTCCTTAAGGTTACTGGAATGTACTAGCTAGTGTTCCTCATCAGGGTCTTTCCAATTGCTTCTCACTCTGACTGGCTGTCCCTTCCAAAGACACCAGCATGTTTCACTCTCTCATCTCTGCTTGATCTTTATCCTAAGTCCATCATATAAATGAGGGTTAGCCTGTCCACTCTGGGAAAATTGTACTGCCAAATGCCAAATTCTCTCTCTCTGAGCTATCTTCTCCTAAACATAAATTACTACATGAATTTAACCTACTATATATTTACTTATTTTGCTTATCACTTTTTTTCTATATACACACACACACAAACACCACTTAAAAAACATACATGGTTCTAAGCACTGTTAAAGGCTATTCTTTCTATTTACTTTCTAACTACTGTCTATATCTACTACACCTAGAGTAGTGTCTCTCACAGAGCCAGAGCTCAATATATATTGTTGGATAAATGAATGAATGAATGAATGAAATAGATGGATAGAGAAAACAAATTAACATTTTTCTGTAAAGTTCTATTATATTGAAGGGTTTTTTTCCATCTCTACTTCTTGCCCTAGAGCACTTTCTTTCACATTTGCAACTTTGACTGATGGATTCATATCTTATAGCTCTTAAATTACAATTACCGGTTTTCTCTTCTTTTTAACTAATCAGAGAGAGAAACAAAAAGACCTCATTTGTTTCAAGAAAGAAAAAATTATATCATACAATAAAAATAACACTTGTTTTGAGTACTCACTAAGCCCTAGGTATTATAACTTTAAAAGTATCAACTTCCCAAATTCTCACAAAAACCTTCAGCAAGGTCATGTAACTATTAAGTGTAGCACATGAATTCAAATATAGGAAATCCATCCCCAGAGCCAGTGTGCTTAGCACCATCAAAACACTGCCTCTATATTCTTATGTTGTAGGAAGTATTGCTCCTCCCATTTTAAAGATGAGAAAATTGAAGCACTAGATTTTAAAAACCTTCCACTTTTATAAGGCTAGTAAGTGTAACCAGAGCTAAAGCTGGGCTTTTACCCATAATGTATACTAACTCTCACTATGTTATTCTTTAAGAAAAAGTAAACGTTATAATATGACTTAACACTAGATAAATCCATCCATCCATTTATCCACCTATTCAGTCATCTAGATAGTTATCACATATTTATTGAGCACTGATTATGGCAACAGATTCCATACTTACTGCTAGGAATACAAGAGTGAACAAGACAGATATAATCCTCACCTTCAGGGATTTTATAATCTAGGAAGGAAATTTATGGATATACAATGGTATTGAGGAAGCTAGGAACATGACAACCATTCCAAGCATCCATGGTAAGCTATTTATTATGATAACATATTTTGATGTCCAAGAAACTTCTTCAAATTTATAGCTATCCTACAAATCTTTAGTTTTTTTTTTTTTTTACATGAGTAGCTATACTAAGAACACATTTTCCATAATATTAATTGCCTTTTTGATACTTAGAGATTAAGGATTAAATTTCACAAAGAACCAAACAAATACTAATTAGGAAATAAAACATAAATAATAATTAGGAAAAACTATATATCGTTTGATTTCTGGTCAAAAAACTCCTAACTGAAAACAACAGAATTCTGAGAAATTGCATTTTCAAGCCCTGAGTAATCTATTTTCAGAGCATTTTCACTCATGGAAAATTAGCTACCTTTCTTTGGTAACCTCTGAGAATGGACATTATAAATATAGTAGAAGGATACTTAGGATTCTAATGAAAAGAAAATAAATAACTCCCCTTCAGCTAAGGGCACCAGTAAGTAAACAGTTCACGTAAAACTGTGTGCCGTTATAGCTCTTCTGGTATTTTGGAACTCTTCTAAATGTTTATGCTCTTGCGGGGGTCAAGAGTTGAACAGAGATTCCATATGCTGTTTGCGTACATAATCATATAGACGCAGTGTGATTTCTAATACTGTCCTACGATTTGGTGAAATGTGGAGGCTAACCATCTGTCATCAATAATGCTGTCGAGAAGATTTGGAAAGTGTTTGATTGGGTTTTGGCAGTGAGTTATCTGCTAAAATATTGTTGGAGGCAAAACTGGGAAGTTCTGATGTATTTTAAGGAGACACAAATGTCTCCGCACATGGGTGCCCTGATACTGGGATGGCAAAGTGTCTTATTTAGCAGAGGCACAGATTTCAGTGCAAGTCAATAAAGAAAAGAAGTAGTGCTGTGTTTGTATATTTAAGCATATACGCTAGGCTCCACAATAGAGCACTTTTCAGTACTCAGAAAAGATGGCATTGGGAAGCAGCATCTGTTGAACACATTAAGGGAAACTTCTTTTGCACTAAAGGAGAAACTAGAGTGTAAGAGAGATTCGAGGGAAGGCCTGGCTGAAAATTAGGCATGAAAAACACAAAAGTCAGCTTCTGCTCGTCAGACAAAGGGTAATAGGTTTGATAAAATTATGCCATTTCAGACTCCCAGGTGTTAGTATTACATCCGGAGAGAGAAAAGATGGGATGAGGTCAGGGTGGGGACAGAAAACAGGAACACGAAGGAAGAAGAGTACAATTAAAGACAAGATGTGGGTCATTTACAAGAAGGGCTTGATGGAAGTCTCAGGGAACGTTTCTCATTCCAGGCTCTGGAAAGCAGCCAAACTAAACTGACCCATGGATATCACCAACTACTGTGGGATCTAGTGGGCTCGACTTTCAAAGCGTTTCTGAGTTTGTTTCTCAAGTCCTTTGGAAGCTGTGAAAATCACCAGATGTATCTACATTAGTCAGCAAGACTAATAAATACCTAAGCACAAAGTCTTGAAACCAAACTGATTTTTATACACAGAAATATGGACAGTGAGGGCCAAAGTTAACCCGTGGTTACCATATTTGATCAATGGAGTGTGATTCTAAGCAGTTTTTATTAAAACATTAAGGAAGATTTTTAGTGGAAAAGGTAAGGTATAAGAGAGAAAAATTATGCCACCTGAGGATTTCCCTCCATTGATGAGACTTTTGTAAGAGATGATATAGACTTTAAAAATAAATAAATAAATAAGCCGGATTGATGGAAATAATTCTAGCATTAAATAAAACAAAAAACTTTTTTCTAATTTTTTTAAAAAAATTTGATTAACTCTCTGTGGAATGTAGGCAATTTTTTTCTTTCTTTTTTTATTTCTATAAAATAGGGTTAAATCCGATTACCTGGACTCTGAGAAGTTAAAAAGAAGCAAATATTTAATGCAAGGTCAAATCAAGTTAAAACTTAACTTGAATTTTCTTAAATAGCATATGTTTTATATCTAAATATATATGCATATACGTACATATATAGGTAATGATTACCTCTTAAATGAGGCATCTTCCTTCCTGGAAATTTACAAGAAAGAGATAAACACTCATCAATCTGTTTTTACTTAATGGAGCCTGATTGGAAGACAGATGATGATTTAAATGACTTCAGGAATATAGGCCTTTTAGTTTATACTGCTCTATACTCAGTGTACCATTTATACTTATATGTCTTTTAGATAGTTATTAATACATTTCTGTGAAGTATATATATGTTTCTTGATCCACTTGTAAATCAGAAATTCTTTTGCCACTGATAAAAAGAATAAAAATTGTTTCATCTACATCTTTCAAGTGCATTTGATTGCCAAATTATTAGTAATGATCTAAAGAGAGAACTGCATGAGAGAAGATGGAGAGTGTCTCCATAATCAATCTTTCACATACTCAAAGGGGAAAAAAAAATGAATGTTTTCTTTCAACATTAGTATAAGCCTTAGGGACATGATGCTTTATCAAGAAAGGGCAAGAGGAATTCAATACCATCAGTGGAAAACAGAAAGTAATGAGGAAAAAGCAATGTCTTATGGGATTCCTATGTGAAACACACACACACTCCTCTCTTTCTGATTGACTCCCCTAGCTGATTAACATGATTCTAAAACACCTTCTTAAATAATAAGCAGGAGTGTGCTAAGACATAAAGATTAATTTTAGTTTTGTTTTAGATTAAGGGTTAAAACATACACACATATTCACAAAATAAATCCATTAATTCCCCCTAAATCATGTGGTGCAATTCTAGACTGAACAAAATATACTTTGAGATTTATTTTTCTTTTGAACCACTGTTTTCTTTTACAAGTAAGGAAAACCCAAAGTTGGCTATAATTATGTATGTATTTGCATATGTTATAGCTAAAAACAAAACTCAAGCAACCCCTCAGCAGGAAAAAAATAGCTCACAAACTCAAAAACAACATTTTTATTCCCTTAAGTAATTACTTAATTAATGCCTTCTATCTTGATTATGGCTTTAATAAATGAAAATATCTTGCATTTTTACCAGTATATTTGAACTTTCCCCATTTCTTATATCCTAGAATCAAAGTAGACAGTATTGTTTAAACAGTAAGGAGCCAAAAAATATCACCTGGGAATATACATATAATATCACTACATCAAGCAACATAAGCTAACCAAAAATTTTAATAATTGAATTTTATAGTAATTAATACATTATTATGTATCAATTTGTAGACTATAGGAGCTACAGACAAATATAATCCCTCTCTTCTTCATAGTAAACTGATAAGGGGAAGTAAGTGAACTGAAGCAATTAGGCAAACAGAGAGAGCCTACATAAATATGACAGGTAAGATTCACTGAGTATTTACTATTTGCCAGGCAGTTTTAAGCACTTTACATGTTTTCATTATAAGTCATTAATCCTCACAACAGCAATCATCTAAGGTAGGTAGAAGTCACAGAAAACCAAGAGCCTAAGTAACTTAACACCTGGTCACTTGGCTGCTAGAACCAGAATTCAAATTCTAAGACTGCTGGGCTATACCACAAATATACCTTCACAAACATTCCCAAATCTAAGCCTATGGATTGTATTTATTACCTGTTTTGTGTTATTGTGTGTTAGAAACCTTGTGTGGAGATGGAATCAATGAAATGTTTCAGGTGAAAAGAGATATACGTTAACCGTCGTATTCATCAGGGTTCTACAGAGAAACAGAACTAATAGGATATGCATAGAGAGAAAGAGATTTATTTTAAGGAATTGCTCACTTGACTGTGGAAGCTGCCAAGTCCAAAATCTTCAGATTAGGCCAACAGACTGAGGATCCAGAGAAGAATTGTCATTCATGTCCAAAGGTTGCCTCCTGGCAGAATTTCCTCTTCCTCAAGGAGGTCAGTCTTTCTCCTATTAAGGTCTTCAACTGATTGGATGAGGCCCACCCACATTATGTAGTATAATCTGCTTTAGTCAAAGTCTATTGATCTAAATGTTAATCTGACAGAAAAAAATACCTTCACAGAGACATCTAGAATAATGTTTGACCAAATATCTGGATATTATGGCCTGGTCACGTTAATACATAAAATTAACGATTACAACTATACACATGTATTCGTTTGCATACTACGTTATGGCTGAAAACAAATTAGCAAACTTCTTAACTGAGAAAGAGTTAGCCAACTTTCAAATAACACTTACTGAGCATATCAGGACTCTTTGCTGCCTTGCAGGCCTACAAAGAAGGTCCCACGTTTCAAGGGTCTTATAATCTGGGTGTGTCGAGGAGAGAGAAACAGACAAGTATGCATACGACCAACTATGTTACACTCTACTGAGTTTTAATGAAGACGTTGGGACAGAGTTCCACAGAAAGATAGGAAAAACAGTACGGTACGTCATGGCCACCCCAAGACTGAGAAGAATCTCAAAGAGGAGGAGACACTTGAACCCCACTAAGAAAGAAGAGGATTCCACCAGGAAGAAAAAGCTGTAGAATAAAGATACGAAGACACAAACATAAATGAAGTTTAAGGATTTGTAGGAAATCTAGTGAAAACGGAGCACAGAATTCATGATGAACAGAGACTGGAACAATTTTATAAGTTGTAGCATAAAGTTTATGATTTACACTAAAGCTATTGGGAAATTGTTGAAGCTTCCAGCTGAGGGAATGACATGATAACAGACAGGTTTCAGAAAGATTCTGTTAATGACAAAAGAAGAAACAAAATTGAAAGACAATAATGGGAGCAGAAAAATCATTTAGAAGAGATGGATGAACTCTTGAACCAAGATAGCAAAGCAAGATGAGGGAGCACATTGGGAAAAAAGACTCAAAAATGATTTTTGGAATTAAAACAGACATACATTTAATGATATGTAATTTATAAGAAAATAGATTCTTTTACACAACAAACATATATTGAGAATCTACCATGTGTTTGGCTCTCTGACACAAATGTTGGACTATAAAGATAAATAAGAGAATACAAACAAACAATTCTAATGTGTGACAAATATAATAATAGAAGAAAAGCAAAACATGAACATGACAAAGAAGAGTCATGAGAACCACACAGAGGTGATGCCTGGGCTGGACTGTGATAAATAACTAACAGTGTGAGAAAGACAATACTGACAAGGGAATTCCAGGCAGAGAGGTAGGATTCAGAAAGGTACTTAGGTGTAGACAAAACCTTTGTTCAGGGGTCAGAGGTAGTCAAGATTATAAAGTTTGCAGGAGGAGAATAAGAAAAGGATGTCAGGCTAGGTTGGGAAAAGCCTTGTTTGCATTTTATTGAAAGACAGTGATCAGAGACAGAGTATGATCTAAGTTTTGACAGAAGCACAGAGGATGGATTGATGGAGAAAACTGGTCGGGAGGTATATTAGTTTCCCAAACTGCCATAATGAAGTGCCACAAACTTTGTGACTTAAAGTAACAGAAATGTAATCAAGGTGTGAACAGAGCCATGCTCCTTCTGACAGCTTTAGAAGAGGATCTTGCTTGCTTCTTCCAGCTTCTGGTGGCCCCTGGTATCCCTTAGTTTGTGACAATATCACTCTGATCTCTGCCTCATCTTCACACGGCCTCTTCCCTGTATGTATCCATGTGCATCTTTTTCTGTCTTTTTCTATTTCTTGCAGGACACTGTCACCCTAATCCAGTATGACCTTACCTGGATCCCACTCTAAGTGCATTTGCAAAGATTCTATTTCCAAATAAAGGCATATTCTGAGGTTCCAGGTAGGCACACATTTTTGTGAAACACTATTCAACCTACAAGAGGCTGTCACAATAGCACAGGCAGGGGAGTGTGAGGACCTGAGATAAAGCAGGGCAGAGGAGCTAAAGAGATAGATAGGGAGGAGGTCACAGTGACAAGAAGTCATGGCTGAAGTGGAGGAAGAGGTGCAGTTATGGACTGAGGACAATTCCAATGTTTCTGGCTGGGGAAACCAGGTGGATTTGGGTACCACTGGTTGGGATATGCCTAAGAACAGATTTGAGAGATGGGTGCTGAGGTGTGGAGGATATAGAAAAGTTCAGTTTTACAACAATATAAAGTGCTTTGAGTGAGGATATCCTCAAGGGAAAAGAAAATGATTTAGAATGACTTAGATGGCCGGGTAGGTGGTAATGCCATTAACTGTGATTGAAAGTACAATGGAATAAAGTTTTTTGTTTTTTTTTTTTTTAAGAAAATAGGGTTGGTTTTGAATATCTTACGTTTGAAGGGTGCATACTGTATGCAAGAGAAGAGGTAGAGCATGGAGTAGGAAATATACCTTTGGCACTCTGGAAAAGAACTGACAATGTTTAGCAAGCAGCTTATCAGCAGAAGGCATACATCTCATAGGAAACTAAGATATCTGGAAAAGAACAATAAGAATAGTGTCAGTGAAGTTAAGAAAGGTGTATCAATAAGGGAAGGTCCATAGCATTAAAAGCTTCAACAAGGAGGAGAACTCGGGATGATCTCATCACGTATTATGAGTGCCCATCCACGTGCCTGGGACAAAGTACCTGTCTGTAGCGTCGGTGCTCGTGTGGCAGCAAGATGAAGGGGAACAGACACTTAGGAAGTGGATACAAACAACACAGTTAGATGCGAAATCAAGTCGTTAGACAATCTGTACAGATCCCAAATAAAAATCTGCTGAAGTATATGTGCAATGAAAAGACCAGAAATACACACATCAACTGCAAAAATAAATAGTAACATATTCATCCTTTTTTTTACTAGTGCCAATTATTATAAATGTTTCACATGCACTTACATTAACCTGTTTAATTTCACAGCAATTCACTGAGGGGCTGCTATTATATATTTTGCACAAGGGGAAACAAAGGCACAGAGCTGTGATGTTACTTGACCCTAGTCACACACCTGGTATGTGATAGAGTCAGGATTCAAACCTTGAGTCTAACTCTGGAGGCTGCTCACTTAAGCCAATGGTGTACTGCTGTCCATTATCTCAGTATTTGCCTCTAAGTGGTGGGATTATGAGTGGTGTTTATTTTTCTTCTTATAAGTCTTAAATGTTTTCCCCCAATTTTCTATACTCATTTTATAATTTTAAAAGATCTAAGTAATATATTTTTAAAGAAAGTACGGTTGGTGAGTGTACATCTTTCATAGATAAGGAGAGAGGATTGTAGTAATTTGATGAGTGAGTAACATTCAAGGAAAACTATCTGAGTTTTGTCACTTTCTTTTAGAAGAATTTACATATATTTGAAGGCTAAGGATATAGACTCAGTGGAGAAAGAGAAATCAATGATACAAGAAAAAAAGGGAACAGGGTGTAAAAGGGAGCAGTAGATGCGTTATAACAGTTGAGTAATAGCACCCCTGCAGGACAAATGTGGAAGAATGTTCTAGGCTGAGTGGCGAAGTTCAGACACACTGGGGTGTGAAACAGGCAGCTTTGTCCAGGGATCACAAGGAGTCTGGAGCATAAGTGTGAGGGAGGACATTTAAAAAATGAGTAATAGCCTTGCAAAGGGATAAGGATAGTATCAAAAGAAAGGAACTGAGTGCAGTTAGTCTAAGATAAATTTTGAAGAAATCTCTGATTCTGCATGGCTATTTTTTTCAGTGGATAAAATAAATTATAAGATCTTCTGATAAAATTGAGGGGGGTTGGTTTGGTTGAAGGCAAACGAGTGTAAGATTTAGAAAACTTCCAGGTGGAGTGAGGAAGTGACATGCCTGGGGATGAATGAATGTGAATGTCTGAGTGGAAAGAGGGTCCATTCTTCCCACTGTGACAGTGATTTCTTCACTCTCAGGCAAGCTCTCTCAAAGTAGGCATTCTGTCTTTTTCACCTCTGTGGTCCAACGCTTAAAACATAATCTAGAACAAGGTAGTCGCTATTAGTTATAAAAGCTTGGGATGGAATTTCTCTCACCATTGCCAGCTTATGGATAAAATGGAGCACAGAAGTGGCAGTGACTCTGAATTCACTGGTTCTTGCTCCTACCTGCTAAAGAGAGCTTCTCAGTCACTAAATTTTTATGTTATGGGAGTCATCAAGCACCCCCAAGAAATAGCATGATGCTTACAAAAGATGCCAATCAAACTTGTGAGGCAGAATGAGCCCTGTCACTGTTCTAGGGCAGAAGGCTGAGCTAGCATTTCTTGGTACTCTGACAACCAAACATGTCTGTTAAGTCTACTAAACAGGATGACTGGCCTAATTTGATTTTCCACTTCTTTTCCACTGTATGTAACATAATCAGTTTCAAAGAAACTTGTCCACCTCTATCTGATTCCACTACCACCAGCATATCTAGAAATTGTTGAGAGGGCCAAAATAATGTTTTGATGGCAAGGCTGATTTGACATGAAGTCAAAACAGATGACTTAAAATATTTCTATTGTTTTATCCACACAATGTCAAACAACCATTTCAACTCACTATGGGAGGAATTGTGTCAGGGCTGGAGGGTAGAAGAAGAATCCATCAAACACTTCCATTTTTCTTTTCTTTAACTAAGTACATGAAATTAATGATCAAATCACTATAGGGTGTCCTGGAAGGTGAAGCTAAGTGAGGAAATGGAATTCTATGACCCCTGGACCATGTACCTTAGTTTCTTTAATAAAAGGCAATTGAGAGGTTAAAAACTATTTAAACTTTGTAGGACAGTTTTCTCAGGAATGTGGAATGCTAACTGTAGATTAAGGTTCTTCTTTTATTAGCAGATGTCCATAAAAGCCTCCTGCTAATGAAGATTTATTAAATTTGACTTATTTGAATTTGTAGCCAGGGCCCTGATCCTAAATTATAAAGCCTTCAAGGAAAACACTGGAAAAGATATTCTAACTAAATATACCACTACAAAAACTCATCATATCACACCTCCAGGAATGCATGCTTCTGGTGCTCATGAGGTCCCAGAGATAACAGGAGCTACTTGAACACGCCCTATCTCTGTATCAGTCATACATGATTCAGTCTCCAAAAAAAATAATTTAACTTTGAAAAAGTTACAATTTCCCTTAGAAAGAAAGATAGATGTTTTCCATAACAAGGTACAGAGACCTTGGACACTGATTTATGCCTTTTTCCTCAAAAAATTTATAGGGGTGAATGGGGCTGAGGATGGAGGGTTTTATTTTGGAAATGTACCCAATTCCCATGCGTCACATCTGTTTCCTTCCCAGTCTGAATTTCTGTGACCAGTCATAAAGGGTACAGTCAACCTTTCCTAAATAACTAATGCTAGGAACATTTATTATACCTAGCTCCTTATATTATGAAAATGACAAGTACATAAAATTTTCTATGCAACAGCTTCTGTGATTTACTTAGCAAGCATCCTGAGCTAAGTTGGAGCTGAATGAGTTCTGCTACTGGGTTATACACATCAAAATTTAATTAAGCTTCTGACCTAATATCCCCCTTGTTTCATCGATTAGGGAAGTCATGGGTGGACCACGTCATTCTCAGAAGGACTGTGCGATTGTGAAATCTGAGCAGTCTATATATATTTTTTACCCGAGGGTTCTTTTCAAATCTCATTAGATTATTATGGGTGTTACAGCTGTGCTAATCTTTTTCTAAGAAATGAACTTTTAAAATTGAACATTTTTAAAGTGACTTCTAGAGTTACCATGGCAGCTTCATTATAATGCACAGAGATGAACATTATCACAGCTCTGCCTGATCTATCCAGGGTTGTCAGGAAATGAGAATTCCACATAAAGTGCATTCTCCAGTAGGGCTCATAAAACTTGCCAGATCAAGTGCCTAGACTTTCAGTTTAACAATTTTAAATGAAAAGCTTTCATCATATGCTGCACACATCTCTGTTTCCTTCAGTGTATTCTTGATGACTCAGGGTCTCTGTTATCAATAGCTTATTGTACTTAGACAACTACACACAGTGCTGTTTTTGGTTTTGGTTTTGTTTTGTTTTGTTTTGTTTTGTTTTGTTGGTCTTCTTTTTCATCTCAGTTTGCTAGCTGCTTACGATAACCAGGAACACTCAGAGTCATTTCAGACCCTGAGAGAGGAAGTTTTGTGTCCCTCACCTCCCAGCAAGAATAGATTTATGTAGATATGTTACCTAAACAAGCCAGGTCCTTTGCTGGGACTTGGCAGCCCGGAATGGCAGCTTTGTACTGACATGCAATGTAGTTGGTTCTCGAGCCCTCTTTCTAGAAGTGGGATTGGTATTTTGTACTGGTTTCCTGGCTCGCAGAGTCCAAGATAGTCACTCCTTACCCAGCCCTTAGACTTAACCACATTCTGATGGGCTATGGTTTAACTTCCCTGCACCAAGTACTTTAAAGAGTCCCTTACATAGACGTTTTTAGAGTTCTGACAAGAGGCTAGGGTTCCATTCACCATGGAACTTAGGGACACAGGTCCTGCTTAACCTCTCTAGAACTGTGTTTCTCAGCTCTAAAATAATGTTATTCTAATGCAATGCAATTATATATTGGAAATACAAAGAGCAATCCTCAATCAATGGAAACAACTATATGTGTGGAACACGACAGCAGTTATAGATAGAAAACACTGGCAAAAAGTATTATTGTAAAGACTACTTTAGGACCTTCAAGTTTTATTGGGTTTAAGTATTGAGCTGCCATGAAGTGATTATTTAGCTGTGTGTGTGGCAACTTTTTGTGTTTGTTGGTACTGTATGAAGTCTGTAGTAAGAAATTAGTGAAGTCCATCCTGTAAGTAAACTTGTAATGAAATTAGAGATTACAGGTGTCTAACACTGAGAACAAATCATGATGGTGGCTTAGTAAAAACTGTGACTTTGGCTTCTGAGGGAACTAAGTTTAATTCTTGCCTGAATCACTAACACAGCTCTCTAACCTTGGGGCATGATTCATCATCTCAGACCCTGTGTTATCTTGTCTTTAACATAAGGAAAATAGTACCTCCTTCCAAGATTAGAAAAAAGAAAAATTGTACATAGTAAGCACATAATAAAGTTATTGCCATGTATTTAATTTCTAGATGTAACTATATTTAAAATAAGAATGCCATTTTTGTGCATTCAGATGCAACTGAAAAATAAATTCTGTGTTCACTCCTGGCTGAACCAGAAAGAATGATATATAAAATTACAGAGTGGAGTTTTCCTCTATTGTGAAGGCCATGGCTTGCTGATTATATTACAAGTTAGGAGAAGAACACTTTCTTCCCCTGTTCTTTCTTAAGTGCAGAATAGTAAATATATAGAAGAGATTGACATTTATCATCCACTGGCCAAAATAATTGGTCCTCCCTCTACTTTCTCCTGCTTTTCTCATTTCCTTCAAGTTTTGCTCAAATGGTACTTTTACAACTGATACTCCTATTTAAAATTGCAAATCTCTACCCACTCTTGGTACTTAACTTCCAAACCACTACATAATCTACTTTTTTTTTTTTTTTTTTGGTATTTATTGCCTCTGCTTCCCCACAAGAATGTAAACTCCACAAAGGTAGACATGTTTTTCTTGTTTTTTGTTTTTTGCTTTTTGTTTTTCTCAGTGATGTATGTCAATTAGCAATAATCGCGCCTCAGATAAACCTCATTGGCTACGATACTGCCACTGCGCAAAGCTCCCCAGTGATGTATGTCAAATACCTAAAGCAGTATCTGTATTTAATAGCACTTAATAGCACTTATTGAAAGTATGAATTAAAGTTTTAGTACTTCTTTCCAGAGACTGTATTTAGAAAGAAAAAAAGAAAACAAAAAATAGCATACTTATTTTGGGACTAAATTTATAAAAGTTACTAAAGACTAATTTTAATTGATAATAAATTAAATTAGCAATATAAATATATTAAGCTAAAAGGAAGTGATCCTGTTTTTATTATTTTGAGTCCTCAACATTTTTTGCAAATAAAGCTTCTGGTTTTAGTTTATTCATACTCTTGTCTTCATTTGGTCATTCTGCAGTAACGTTTTCTGCACATGGATCTTAACATAGCTACGAAGAACCTGGGTGTGTATTTGAATTTCCCTCTCTGATTAGATTTCCTCAAGGACACGCTCTTCCATACCTGACCTGCTCAGATATTTAATGTGGAGTGCTGTAATCTTTAGGGCTATAAATACAGTGGTCACCCCCTTATCCTTGGGGGGACACTTTCTAAGACCCCCCAATGCATGCCTGAAACCTTAGATAGTATTATCTCTCTCAAAATACCTTTTTGTACTGTACTCATCTGAAATGCGGTGCATGACACAGGCCTTGTGATGTAGCCTTAGGTCTGATGCTGCTGCGTCAGGAGGATCATCTGCTTCTGGATCACAGTTACCAGTGGTAACTGAATCCACAGAAAGCAAAATCGGATGTAAGGTCAAAATGCTGTACCTGTGGTAGCTGGCGTTAGTCACACAATGGTGTGTTTTAGGGGATAAATGTTTTTCATCTCTAGGTAGCTCTACAACAGTGGCCCAGATCAGTGTTTCTTAACCTTTAATGTATATGCAAATTACCTGGGGATCTTGTAAAAATGCAAATTACCTGGGGATCTTATAAAAATGCGTATCAAGAACAGGTAGATCTAGGATAGGGCTCTAGGTTCTGCATTTATTTTATTTTATTTTATTTATTTATTTGAGAGAGCACGCGCATGCATGCGGGGGAGGAGCAGTGGGAGGGGGACAAGCAGACTCTGTGCTGAGCACAGAGCCAGACATGGGGCTCCAAGTGGGGCTCCATCCCATCATTAAATCATGACCTGAGTTGAAATCAGGAGTCAGATGTTCAACCAACTAAGCCACCCAGACATCCCTCTAGATTGTGCATTTCTAATCAGCTTGAAGGTGATGCTGATGCTAGAAAGCACCCTTTGTGTAACAAGGGTCTAGATTAAAATTTTGTATTGGCATTAACCTGTTTCCTCCTAAATTGAACTTCGATTAGATTTCTTAAAGGGCAGTGAAGAGGGAATTTACACTTTTTTTCTTTCATAGTTTAAAACTCAAGTCTGGTAACATTTTTATTCAGTGATATTAATTATGGATCTCAAGTTTGCATATAGTAGCATTTACTATACGATGGGAGAGTGTTAGTTTTTAGGAATGCTCTAAAGACAGGTGTAGATTTTATTCTCTAACGAGGTTCAAATTTAGGACTATAATGAGCCTCACTAAAAAAGTGAAGCAGGAAATGGCAGATTTGTTTTGATGGAGACCAAGAATTTTAAGTGTGTGTTGCCTTTACACTGTCTTTGAAACTCTGTGCTATGAAAACACAGGAACCAGGAAATGAGCCCAGCCAAGTGATTCCACTTTCTAAAGATGTCAAAGTCAGTTCTCTGCAATATCCAAATGTTCCTCTTTCAGAAGTAAAATGAGAAAAGACCTCTCTATCATTTGTAGCTGAGTAAACCAAGAGTACTTTTTTCTCATGTAAATCAGTCACAGTCCCTTAAATAAAAAACATCCTTCCTCTTGAGGGCAGCTGAAACTTACATCTCTTCCCCTAGCTTACACTTTGTTTTCTCTGAAAATGGACAGGAGGATTAATTAATTTTGTTGTTGTTGTTATTGTTGTTCCTTTAAGAGAAACGAATGAGTGTAGAGAACTGAAGAATTGGGGTGTGTCTGTGAAGGAGAGTTGATGTCCTGCGTACCTTAGAGTTTCTTCTTTTGATTTCAGCTCAGAATTATAAAACTGATTGCTTTCGCCCAGCTGGCCCGTACTGGGCAGGTATGAGTTGCTCCCTGGGAAGTCGGGTTCTGCGTGTCTGCTGACCAAGCATTCCCCTCACTATTAGTAACTGTCTTCTTGTATGACTCAGTGTGACTCTCATGTTTGGGCTGGGCAAAATTAAAGTTCTTACTTAATTCAACCTGATGCAATCTACCTGGAAACAGACTGTGTTCCCCTTTTCCTTAAACATTTCTGTAGCATCACTGTGACTGGAGCAGATAAGGAACTTATAGCAGGAAATGAAATCAGGGCTTACCCTAGGATTTTAATGTGACATAGTGTCGGAGATCTTATAGTCACACTGCTGCACTGACGCTGAAGCATTTCCTTTGAAATTGGGTAAACTGAGCTTAAAGTCTGCATGAGACAAATGAGATGTAATATCTAAGATCTTCTAAGTCTCTTTTCAGAGAACATCAGTTTTCTGCAGGAAAGCTGGCCAACCATGTTGCAACGAAAAGCTGAGATCATTTATGACAAAATCAACCTCGGTTTTTAATGTAACACTCTAAAAGAGAGGTTCTTAACATAGGAGTTATGCCTAGACACTTCTGAAATATAATTATATGAGACATCTGTATCATTTACTCAGAAAAGATACATTGATTTTCATCAGATTGTCAAATGGTTCTGTGACTCTCCCAAAAAAGTAGAGAACCATTATACTTATGTCTATTAAAATTGATAATGTTCATGATTTTGACCTAAACATTTCATTTCCAAGGTTGCATTCTACATAAATATCCATCCTAGTGAACAAATACGATGCATAATTTTTTTTCTGATTTGTAACAGTGAAAGAATAGGAAGAACCTAAATACCCATCAATAGAAAATATTTTAAATTATTATAGCACATTTGCACTATGGAATACTATACTACCATTAAAAAGAATAAGGCTTTGTGTGAAAAACTCTCTAAGATGTATTGTTAATTTAAGAGTCTTTCAAAAACAGAAAAAAGAAAAAGAAGATGAAAAGTCTTTCATTCATTAGATGATCAACTAAGGATCTATGGTGTACAAAAATACTGTGTTTGGTATGAGGGATAAAACTGAGGAACTACTGACCCTCCTCTATTTTCATGTTACTTGAGGTCTAGATCAGATCAATATGTATTCATAATATGTGGATAAATATAAGTGCTAGTTCTTGCTTATTGGGGTATATTTGCATATATATACCTAAAGTTTGGAAGGATATAAGTCAAGAAACAAAACTTTAACATCTGGAATTTGGAAAGGAAGAAGTGAGAAGAGATTTTCAATTTTTCCTTTTTATTTTGTTTGAATTTTATTTAAAAGCATATATTACTTTTGTAATACTTAAGTATTTTTAACCATTTACTTAAAACTCTGGAGTGAAAACATACTGCTTTTAAGCTAAATGTGTAACTAGTTGTTATAGTCTGCATATAGTAAGAAAACAACTGTAGGCTTCAGTTTCTTAAAAAATCAATTTTTGACTGATCTTAAACATCCAGTTTACCTATTCTTTTGTATTTAAGACAATTTTTAAAACTGTCCACTGGCTTTCTATTCTATTCCCATGTAACAATGATTACACGTGAACCTTCTTCCTCTCCCTCTTTTTTGAGTGTATCACAGACAAATCAAATAGTTTCCCAATCCACAGTGCTATCTGACATACAAAATACTGATATCAGTTCTGGAAGAATTAGTAGTCATTTGAGTTAAATATGCAAGTGTTTTTGTGCAGTATGTAAGCATCAACCATATGCTCTTGGAGACTTTTCTACTATGTGCTCAGTTCACTAAGTACACTTTGTAACTCTAAAACTCCGGCCTTAGTACTCGAGTACCAGTTGAGTACAGTACTGAGTACTATATCCTGCTTTACTAATGTAAGTCTTTGTGGGGATGTCTGCAGAAATATTGTGCTTATTATGTGATCTTGTTGTTCACTGACTCTTCCATAAAAGCAATGCCTATGTATTGGTTGAGCTGTACTGGAGGCCATGACAGGGGGCTGGAGTAGAACAGTCCATGGATGGTATTTGAGCATTACCTAAAAAGTCATTTAAAAAACCCATGAAAAAATGGCTCTTGTGTGTTACTCCCTGAGATAGTGATCCCGAATTTTCATCACTATCAGTTCTCTTCTCCCAGGGCACCTTGCAGTTTGGTAGGGCTACATGCTAGTTCTGGCAAATGCACTGAGCATAAACTAACGTGTGTTAATTCTAAGGCAAAGCCCAACTGAAATGTATTAGGCCATATGCTGGGTACCAAGGATACAAAGGTGAACAGCTCGAAGCTGGAGGAGCACTTGCATTAGAACTACCTGAAATACTACTAAAAATAAAAAAAATTCCTGGAACCTAATTCAGACTTATTAGAATAGAACAGGCTTGGCAAATAAGTCTTGGACACCTTCATATTTGGGACTAATATAATGGTAAATAGGGCACATAGATTATTTTTACTTATGCCTCTGGATTTAAAGACAGGGTGCTATTCCTGCCCTACGAGAATTATGAGACACCCACTGGAGTTCTGCTTAACAGACTGGATCATAATGGCATCATGCAGCCATGTGTCCTGGGCTGGACTATTGCAATGACGGGCCAAAGACAGCTTTGCTTAAAACAGAAGTCAGACCGCCATTTCTAAAATAAATGGGAGAACCAAACAGCTTTTCATTGTCATGGACCTTTGCTAATTTATATTTAAAGAAACGCTGATTTTTTAAGTTACTATAAATTTTAATCCTAATTTATAATTAATTTATACATTTTACACAACACCAATAATGGGGTTGTGATACAGTGGCTGTAGGGGTAATATATATTTTCAAAGAACGTTCCTGAATCTGGATTTGGATGTGAAAACAGAAACCACTAGTTTTTAAACATCCATCTGTTAAAAGGAACTGAAACAGAAGGAAATCTTACTTTTCCAGCAAGAACATTGAAACTCTGACACATGCTAGGGAGATGCTCTTGTCCATGTTGTTCTCAATATTATTATTATGAGCTCTCAACATATTCATGCCTCTGTTCTATCAGTCCAAATAGATTGCACTATGCAGATCAATAAATAATTATCATACACAGAATGTATTTGTACCTTTCCCATCACTTAGCTGTCTGCAGTCTGTCAACTGTATTTGGGCAGAATTTAGATTTGAGTGAACATAATCGTAAATGGCTTGTCATGACCTATAAAGGGTTTTATGAGATGGGAAAGTGGGGAAGCTCTCTTTTTACCATCCTGATGACAGCAGAAACTGGAGTTATCTGGAAGGTAAACAAAAATTTAGCTCTATGGTCTCGATTTCCAGGCCCACTGTATATTGATTTTCTGTCAAGAAGATGTACAGCTCTTGGAACATGCTGCCTATATTCTTATTTATTTATATATTTATTTACTCATTCATTCATTTTGTGGTGGGCTTGCTGTGGCTGCCAAATAAAATAAGCTTCTGGAGAAGAATACATCAAAGCCTTTAAAATGTGCACCCAATACAGGAAAACACTCCTTTAGGAATGAGGTAAAACTCATTATGGGGGGTAGATGATTTCTATCTACCGTGAACTTTGCATGGAGATTAGTATGTATACCAATAACTCACTTTAAAAAGAAATAAAGGTTTTGGAATGAATCAGGATTGCACAGTGGGTGAGACGCACCGTCCAGCAGAAATAGAGCTAGAAATCATGGACTGCTACCTAAGTTTCATTTGATCTCCATTTTTTTTTTTTCTCCAGACTAAAGAGAAAGGGGAGGTGGTCACAGCTCTAACTTCCTACAGACAGCTAATTCAAAAGTGCAACAACAGTAAGATAGGGATTTATTTCAGGACCTCTAAACATTGGAGATTAGTGGTGCATATTAACACAGTAAAGGCTCTGAGAAGTCCTGTGGGGATGGCGCATGTTTCCTTGATTTATTCGAGTATTTTTTATGCCACCTATTAACTTCCCACAGAATATATGGAAAATAAGGCCTGATTAGCTCTCCAGTCTCCTCTCTTACTGCTCCGTTTCTTAAAATATAGGGAATAGACACACATCACTCAGTCCTCACAGCTTTTACATATGCTCTTCTTTTCAGCTAGATTTCGTTTTGTTTGCTCCCCTCTCTCATCCTGCTATCCCAGCTTTAATGGGTTAAACCCTACCTGTAGTCTAGGTTGTAGTTTGGCTGTCACTTTGCCTGGGAAGATTTCCCTAACACCGCAATTATGCACAACTGTGCTCTGTTTCTCTACTTAATCCAGCACTTCTGTCATAGCGACAATCACCTTTCATTGTAATTGTACGTTTAATGTTCACTTTGCTGTTGGAGGATAAGCTCCATAGACCTGTATGCTCTGTTGTCTTATTCAGTATTTTATCTCCAGCATCTCATATGGTTCTTGGCACATCATAAGTACTAAATAGATATTTATTAAATTGAAATGAATATTTTGAACCACAGGTTTAGAGAAATGCTCTTGAGGCTGTTAGACCACGGGAGCCACAGATTCTCAGTAAATTATTGTGCTTTTGACCTGAATGAGTTACATTAGGTCATATAAATTGCTTCATTTTATTTTACTTTATGTTTTTGTTTTATTATTTAATTTTACTTTTGTACCTATATTGAGATCACGATATTTACCAACAAAAGCGAAAGTTTTCCAGACTTTGGAGCTGCAACACCCTGTTCTACTTGGTGTCATTCCATGATATGCTCATCTCTCCCTGAAAATAGCACATGATGTTTGTTTCTCATTTACATTTAAATACACTTATGTGGACATGCTTATACACCGCAGCTATCCTCAAACTACTGAGATGTCCACTGGAATGCTGCCAAGCATCTAGTAAACTTGAGGCTGATTCCTGATTCCCACTCTGGTTCTAATATCCAGGGAAAGTAGGTTTTACTATATCCTAGGTGACTCTCTGAAGACGTAGACACAAGAACTGTGTAGCATAACTCAATTAACTGATGTTTCTTAAATGTTTTAATGGCACTGCTATGAAATGGGATCACGGCCGACGTCCTGACCAGTCTTTGCTCTTAGAATAGTTTAGTAATTCTGGCATCTTTGAACAGTCTGTCACCCTGCTTCAGTTTCTCTGGACAATTTTTAATACTAAACCTCTGCGATGGTTAATTTTATGTGTCACCTTGACTGGGCTAAGAGATACCCAGAGAGCTGGTAAAAACATTATTTCTAGTTTTGACTGTGAAGGTGTTTCCAGAAGAGATTAGCATTTGAACTGGTAGACTAAGTAAAGAAGATCACCGCCCCCCAATGTGGGTGGGAATTTTCCAATCCATTGAGGGCTTGAATAGAACAGAAAAGTAGAGGAAGAATTTGCTCTACTAGAGCTGGGACATCAATCTTCTTCTGTCCTCTGACATTGGCTCTCTTGGTTCTTGGGTCTTCTGACTCAGAGTGCAAATTATACCACTGGCTCCCAGGTTATCAATCCTTTGGGGGTTTGGAGTAAAACTACACCACCAGCTATCCTGGGCCTCCAGCTTACAGAGGGCAGACTGCAGAACTTTTCAGCCTCCATAATCATATGAGCTAATCCTTCCTAATAAACCTTTTGCTTTCTCTTTCTCTCTCTCTCTCCCTCCTCCCTCCCATTGGTTCTGTTTCTATGGAGAACACTGACTGATACACCCTCCTTATAAATAAACTTATTTATTTAACCAATAAACATTTTGACTGATCATGGTGTTAGGGGTGTTAGGGGTTGTACCAATAGGGTAAAGACGGATAAAGTCTGAGTGTAGGGATATAGATATCATGAAAAAAGAAAAGCTATAGCTCTAAGTCAAAATGGCATGGGTGAGAAGAGAGTTTACATTTAGCATCAAGAGTTCTTAGATTGCACTTATAAAACAATACCTGTCCTTCAGTAGGGAATATAGCAGAACATGTGTTTGGGAGTCAGTAGAAACTTTCTATCTTTGGAACTGTCTCTTTAATGCTTTTCAGTGGTCACACCTACATGTGTGCCTCCGCATAGTGAGAGGCATTTTCTATCATATTTTTGTATGGTTTAAGAAAGATATGGCACTGTATGTGGATTATTTAAAGCCCCCGTCTCATGACTGGATGTGAAAAACAAAATGACTTAAAAAAAAATAAAAACAACAACAAAAGAGAATTTAAAATAACTATAAGGTACAATTTAGAAAAAAATGAATAAAACAAAATTGAAAGTAAAATGCATTAAATTATTCAGAGTCGCTATCTATGATAGGTCATTTCTTCCTCCTACTATTAAGAATTTTCAAAATTTTATATAGTGGAAGGACTAAAAGATTTAATAAAGGTTATTTTAGTCATTTTCAATTATAAAATTTAAATGTACACTTTATAATTGTATACAATATATATACATATATGTATATATAATACATATATATGTATGTATATGTATATATATAAGATACTGTGTTTTTTAAAAAATCAGGATGAACTGTTCAGACTAAATACAGACCGTCACACACAATGGGAGGCTTTACCTCTGCACTAACCCTGGAAGCTGTTCCTTCACATGAAAAACCATTAAAGAGTCTACCAATGCAAGCATAACGGTCCTGAAAGCATCATATAACTATTGCCCATCCCCCACTCACTCACCCTCTCCCTACTCTCTCATACACACTCTGCACCTTATTATATCATAAAAACCTCCCTCTCTCAATTATCCTCTCCAGCATCTCTGCAGCCTTGCCATGTAAACTACCTTCCTCATCTTTGGAACCACGCTCTCGGCACATGTAAACACACTCGGAAACATATAATTTTCACCCATCATCATAAAGCACACTGCTGTTTGCAGCAGTACATGTATGCATGTATGTTGTATCCTCTCACTACAAAACAACCCGTTCATTTAGACTCCATAATAATGAAAAATGATTTACCCGGTTTATTCCCAATATTCATATTTTATTTATTATCGTAATTAGCTCAATGCATATCAGAAAGACGGAGTGCCATTTGTATTTTCTGTGGGTAGGTTTCTGTTTTTCCCCTTTATCTTTCAGCTACCCGTTAATAAACTTCAGTAAAAAATAAGAGGAGGGCTCAGCAAAAGGCGGCATTCCTGTACTATCCATGCAACTCTTCCATAAATCTAAAATTATTCTAAAATGAAATGTTTTGAAAAATAAGAGAAGGAGGAGAAGGAAAACCAGTAGCAAATATATGAGGAAGGAATGAGCAAGGCAGAAAGTGAAGAAAAAAACAGAGCGTGTGGTTTTAGGGACCAAGAGACATCGGGCTTTCATACATTAACGGTATAATCATTACGCCTGCATTTGTGTGTGTCTGCTGATTTGTGGCAATCAGTTTTAGTATTGAGGTATAGTGTTAATTACGGCTTATGTACCTCCAAGTCAATTAAATTTGGTTTATTAATGCATAATTCAATATTGTTATGTATAGCAGAACACTTAAAAGGATTTTAAAATTCTATCTTCTGATGTGGCCTGAAATATTACAAGGAAACGCCCACTGTCAAGTGAGTGAAAATGAATAATTATGGGAGTCCTAAAACCCCACAGTTGAGCAGACAAGACAGCTGCTATTATTAAGCACTCCAAATTGAAAGTATGGATTCTATCATTATAAGAACAAAGCCAGTGCTGGGATAATTATGGAAACGCTATAGCTTCCATTTTTGCTAATGTTGTTAGTAGAATGTTTAAAGCCACAAAAGGTTAAGATAGAGAGCTCAATTTTTGTATCTTGTTACTCACTTAGATGAATGCATTTTTCTACCAATTGTAGTCATAACAGAGCCTGCAATCCCTGAGACATCATGATAAGAAAGTGCCGATTTGGGCAAGAAATTAAATGATAATAAACATAGTGTAAGCTCGGTGGGGGTGATATTGTTTAATGTCAGTGGTGATGGAAACTACCTTCTAGATGACTGAAGCTTTGTTGGGCTCGTCTGTTTATATTAATTTCTCCTTTTCAAAGGCCATTATCTTAAATTGCATGTTATATAACTTGTGCCGCCTCGCTCCAGCCCGCAGCACCGCTTCTAAAGCAACTTGATGATGCGTATTGTAGAAAAAAGTCTTTCCTAGGCTCAGCATCCAAGGAGATTACAATCTTGAGACTGTGATAGGAATGGATTAAACTTTGCACAATTTCCTTTTGCCATGTGAATTGAATCCTGTTGTGCTATTTTCTATTCTCCTTTCAATCTTTGTCACAGAAATGATCTATGGAAGTGTTAGCGCTGCTTAAGTAACCCCGGCCTGGCTTTAACCCAGTCAGGATCTTACAGTTTGATTGGCTCTGGATTTTCCTTCCCTGAGAAAACAAAGCAAGAAGACCGGGACAAACCCACCCCACAGATGATAGAACATGTGAAAGGTCATTGTCCTTTGGCTCAGGCAGGCTTAACGAGGACAATCAATGATCTTCATGTTGATCTCATACAAAGGGAAGGGGAAATGTCGCCACATAAATCCAATCCTGTGACAGCAATCACACCCCTCTGCAAGAGGGAGGCTGAAAGCTTACAAAGGTCCTTCATTCTCAGCACAGCTTCAGGTTTTCAGATTCCAATCGCAGACTCTTCCTCAGATGTCAGACTTTCCACAGTTTCATTAACTACCACTCCTACTTCTAAGGTTAAGATGGAGTCACTCAAATGTCAATAGTGTCCACAGATTTTTATATTGCCTTGAATGGACACAACCATGGAGAAAACAAAAACAGGTATATTAAGAAGGAGAATAAGAGAATTCCTTCAGAACTTGATTTTGTTTTGATCTCTAGAGTGTTTTTGATGTGGGGCAAAGCTGCTGTATGCAATGCATGGTCTCCAGGACTTTGGCTGCATACAAATTAAACTCATTTGGTGGAAGTTCAAACATAAAATATTTTTGCTATTTATTTTTGTGTCGACTTCATATAATTCCATGACCACCAATAAATAACCAATTTCTCCGAAAAGAATCCATAAAATTCACCACTTAAGGTATGCAGTGATGAAGAATGATACACTTTAAATTAGCTGCAACCTAAAGTTGTTCATCTTTTATTATATGAACCTAGGTGAACTGCTTTGTCTGATCTCCATCTTGTCTTAGAATAACTCATTTCCAGGTACATGTTTTTCAACTAGCATGTATTTTCCAAGTAGCTACATGGAACATGGGATTATGGATCAGGAAACCAAGGCTATAGGTGATAAAGTTTTGGATGGGTGAGCTCTTTTTACCACACGATCATAGATTTGGTCTGTTCCCCTTTCCCAGGACTAACTCAGAAATAGTCCCACTAGTCTTTAGTCCTATCACAAATCACTAGAGGGACTGCTGAATCTTTCTGAAAAGAGATTTACCAACAGAGAAACCACCCTTTAGACCCATTTTACTCTGTTTCACATTTACGTGCCATGTGGAATCAAAAATCTTAAATACACACAGGTTATACAATCATATGGTACCCCAACCAGAGTGGTCACAAACTGGCCTAAAGCGTATTCCATTCAAACCATATCCTTTTTATCCTCTAGGATTTTATCTAAAAATAAAACTTGATGAAACTGAGGAACCAACTAATAATATTAATTAATATATACTGAGTGCTAGAAAAAGAGGGATAGCCACTCACCACTTTTATTCAACATAGTACTAGAAGTCCCAGCCACAGTAATGAGACAAAAAAAGAAATAATAGGCATCCAAATCAGCAAGGAAGTAAAACTTTCACTATTTGCAGATGACATGATACTATATATAGAAAACCCAGGGGCGCCTGGGTGGTTCAGTCATTGAGCGTCTGCCTTCGGCTCAGGTCATGATCCCAGGGTCCTGGGATCGAGCCCTGCATCGGACTCCCTGCTCCACAGGAAGCCTGCTTCTCCCTCTCCCACTCCCCCTGCTTGTGTTCCCTCTCTCACTGTGTCTCTCTCTGTCATATAAATAAATAAAATCTTTAAAAAAAACCTGCTAGAACTGATAAACTGATATCCTGCCATAAAGTCACAGGATACGAAATCAATGTACAGAAATATGTTGCATTTCTATACACCAATAATAAAGCAGCAGAAAGAGAAATTAAGGAATAAATCCCATTTAAAATTGCACCAAAACAATCAGATACTTAGGAATAAAACTAACCAAAGAGGTGAAAGACCTGTACTCTGAAAACTATAGAACACTGATGAAAGAAATTGAAGATAACACAGAGAAATGGAAAGATACTCCATGCCCATGGATTAGAAGAAAAAATATTGTTAAAATGTCTGTACTACCCAAAACAATCTACACATTTAATGCAATCCCTATCAAAATATCAACGGCATTTTTCACAGAGCTAAAACAAATGATCCTAAAATTTGTATGGAACCACAAAAGACCCTGAACAGCTAAAGCAACCTTGAAAAAGAAAAACAAGGGCACCTGGGTGGCTCAGTTCGTTAAGTGTCTGCCTTCGGCTTGGTCATGATCCCAGGGTCCTGGGATTGAGCCCCACATCAGGCTCCCTGCTCAGTGGGGATTCTGCTCCTCCCTCTCCCTCTGCCTCTTCCCCCCACTTGTGCTTGCTCTCTCTCTCAAATAAAAAATCTTTAAAAAGAGAGAGAGAAATAAAAACAAAGCTAGAGGCATCAGCATTCTGGACTTCAAGTTATATTACAAAGCTGTAGTAATCAAAAGAGTATGGTACTGGCACAAAAATAGACACAGAGAGCAGTAGAACAGAATAGAAAACCCATAAATGAACCGACAATTATACGGTCAATTAATCTTTGACAAAGTAGGAAAGAATATCCAGTGGGAAAAAGACAGTCTCTTCAACAAAACTGAACAGCAACATGAAAAAAAATGAAACTGGACCACTTTCTTACACCATATACAAAAATAAATTCAAAAATGGATGAAAGACCTAAAGTGAGACCTGAAACCATAAAAATCCTAGAAGAGAACACAGGCAGTAACTTCTTTGACACTGGCTGTAGCAACTTATTTCTAGATACATCTCCTGAGGCAAGGGAAACAAAAGCAAAAATAAACTATTGGAACTACATCAAAATAAAATGTTTCTGCACAGCCAAAGAAACAATTAACAAAACTAAAAGGGAAACTATGGAATGGGAGAAGATATTTGCAAAGGACATATCTGATAAAGGGTTAGTATGCAAAATATATAAAGAACTTATAAAACTCAACACCCAAAATATGAATAATCAGATTAAAAATGGGCAGAAGATATGAATAGACATTTTTCCAAAGAAGATATACAGATGGCCACACAGAAACATGAAAAGATGCTCAACATCACTTATCATCAGGGAAATGTAAATCAAAACTACAATGAGCTATCACCTCACACCTGTAAGAATGGCTAAAATCAACAACACAAGAAACAACAAATGTTGGTGAAGATGTAGAGAAAGGGGCACACTCTTGCCCTATTGGTGAGAATGCAAACTGGTGCAGCCACTCAGTATGGGGGTTCCTCAAAGAGTTAAAAATAAAACTACCTTATGTGATTTGGGCAATCACACTATTAGGTATTTACCCAAAGAATTAAAAAAAAAAAAAATACTAATTCAAAGGGATACGTGCACCCTATTATTTATAGCAACAGCATCTACAATAGCCAAATTATGGAAACAGCCCAAGTATCCATCGAATGATGAATGGATAAAGAAGATATGGTATCTAAAGAACATATGTGTATGTGTGTGTATACACACACACACACACACACACACACACACACACACACAATGAAATATTAGTCATAAAAAAAGATTGAAATCTTGCCATTTGCAACAACATAGATAGAGCTAGGGAGTATTATGCTAAGCAAAATAAGTCAGTCAGAGAAAGACAAGTACCATATGATTTCACTCATATGTGGAATTTAAGAAACAAAACAAATGAGCAAAAGAAAAAACAGAGAGACTGAGAAGCAAACCAAGAAACAGACTAATTATGGAGAACAATCTGATGGTTACCAGAGGGGAGGGGGCTGGGGGGATGGGTGAAACAGGTGATGGAGATTAAAGAGTGCACTTGTGATGAGCACCAGGTGTTGCATGGACTTGTTGAATCACTGTATTGTCCACACGAAACTGTACTAGTCATTAACTAAGCACTTTACATGTGTATCTCCTTACAGTTCTATGACATTTATGCAGGAATTACTACTATTGCATCATTTTACACAAAAACAAACAACTAAAGCTCAAACTAGGTAATTTACCCATGTTAGAACAGCTAAGAAGTAGGCAATGTAGGTCCAAAATTAATCAACAATTTTACTGCCTCTCTACACTATACTTGCTCTTTATATCCGGCTATCTTAGTAACTGACTAATAGGAAGAGTCGTACAGGGCCTGTTAAAACTTCAGTTGACTTCAACCACACTTTCAGTTAAAAAACTACATTGTTGAAAGGATAAGGAGCCTGCATAATTGAAGTTGGTCATTTTTGTTTATTCCAGGCACTAAAATATCTCATGTGCTGCCACAAGAAAATAAACAAACAGTTATAAATATAGGTAGAGATATGGATATAAACACAGACATTAGTTCACTACCTAAACTAGAAGACGGGAAATTGTTTTTTTGCAATCATAACTAAATCAGAGTCTGAAAACAGTCTTAATTTCCATGTATATCTCTCAACCTTACAGTTAGAACTGCTCATTATGCTCCATTATGTCAGGTTATAATGCAAAGCAACAGTTTGGACATCTGGAACAAGTCTCTTTTTACATTACCTTTTGCTTCTACATTCCATCAGGATTATTTTTCTTTGTGTGTGGACTGCTCTGGTGCTCTTACCATCAGGGTTATCTGGAAACAGGACTAGGTCAATGCATAGAAACTCTCAGTAGACACCAATGTTTTCACTTAAGAGTTCTTGCTCTTTAAAAATCTCTGTAACTTGGGGTACCGGGCTGGCTCAGTCGGTGGAGCATGCGACTCTTGATTTTGGGGTTGTGAGTTCGAGCTCCACACTGGGTGTAGATTACAGAGATTATTTTATTAAAAATAAAATTTAAAAAAAACTCTATAACTTGTAATGGTACATCAAGACTTATATAATCTCCCAAAGTCTTGCAATAGAGTTTAGCCATTTCCTAAAAAAACAGTACTTGTATTATGTTGTTCCTGTGCCTGAAACCACTGCCAATCGTTCAGATAAAAAATAACAAGTAAGTAACTTTTTAGAAATAATGTCTCTGTATTTTGGAAAGCTGGGAATTACTGATAGAATTTTTAAAAATGGTGATATGATATTAACAAACAATAGAAAGGACTATTGATAAATGGTTTTATTATAAACTAAACTGTTGTCAGTTGGAATTATGGTTTAATTTCCTTTTAGAAATGGGAAAGGTAATGGTTAGCAACAAGAGTAGTACTGGGTACTAGGGGGAATTTCAGAATTTTTTGGAGGGCATTTTTGGGTTATATCAAATATGAGTGTGGTAAGGCATTTAGTGAGTGAAAATAATAAATGCTAAGTGTTCTGTAAATGCACAGAGTTGTCCCATTCAACTTTTAAATATCTTCCCAGATATTCAGGAGCAGGTATCACATGGAATCATTTATACTCTACTCTGCTTGTGCACATTATTTTAATAAAATTACTTCCCTTGTGTTTCTTAAAATTTTCAAAGTTAGGATATTACATTGATTTTAAAAATTACATTGTTGATAGTTTTGTCATCTATTAATTTCATTCCAGAAAGGTAAAGAGTATATTACAAAATATTTATTATAAAACTATTTTTTTACCTTATAAAGCTGAGATCTACAGGGTGAGAAATGAAGAAGGCATTAGGGTAGAAAGGCGTTAAGATTGAATCTTAGAAACTCCTAGACTAGAAAGTGTCCAAAAGGTGTCCTGATGGCAACTTATGAGGTGTGAAAGCTCCTGATAGGAAGTCGTGGTGCCCAAGTTTGTTTTAATAGCTCTCTCAGTGAACCAGGGAAGCAAATATTGATTTCAGGGATATTTTCAATAGTTTTTAGGAGTACCATTTCAAACTATTCAGGGAAAATCTACTCAAAGATATGTGCTGTGCCAGGCTTTTGTTGTGTGTTGTTGGTGATAATGGTGACTTTATATCCACTTCAGTCTCTGGAGAATTATTCATGACATTTCCAAATGGAATTCTTTAAAATTAAAGCGACATCTGAGAAAATCAGTCCAGAAATTCTAGTATTAACAGCTCAAACTTTGACATATTTACATTCCTTTGGATTTTAGCCCATCTGGGCTATATGACTGAAGTCTTGCCCAAAAATGTGACCTTTTGAATAAGCTTTAAATACTCAGTGGGCCAGTTAAAACAAATGTTCATGGGCATCAAAGAACCCTCTTTTTTTTTTTTTTTTTTTAAAGATTTTATTTATTTATTTGACAGAGAGAGACACAGCGAGAGAGGGAACACAAGCAGGGGGAGTGAGAGAGGGAGAAGCAGGCCTCCCGCAGAGCAGGGAGCCCGATGCGGGGCTCGATCCCAGGACCTGGAACCATGACCTGAGCCGAAGGCAGACGCTTAATGACTGAGCCACCCAGGCAAAGAACCCTCTTTTTAAAGAATGATCAGGATGAAGGCACAGGTAACCATTCCTAATGGGACTCCATCTTCTTAATAATTCAATCACCTGCATAATCATAAAGCTTAAAATATCCTCATAATCATAAAGCTTAAAATATCCTCATAGACCTTTCCTCCTCCCTTTTATTTACTAAACAAACACTGACATCTAACTGAATGATACAGAATTATCTCTAAAGAACATCTTTTCTTGGTTCTTTTTTCTCTGAAGCTAAAGGATGATTCATGCAGATAAGATGTAACTCAAGAGAAAGTATCTTATTAATTAAAATCCTAAATTGAACAACATAAGACTGTTTCTAACCAATAGCTTAACAGTGATTCTTCTATAAATACACATGAACATATTAAGTGTCCAATAACTTGTTTCTTGAATGAATGAGTGTAGTAATTAATGAATGAATACATCTGTGGAGTGTAAGTACTAATTAAAACTCCATTTTGGAAATATGCTAAGCTAAAACATAAAGAACATTCCTAATATGCTTTTTCATATAGAAAGATCATAAAAAGAATATAGTTAATCATATTGGAGTAAATAATTATAAAATTTAAATGTATTTGGTGCTTTCTATGTGTGCCTGGTACTGTTTTCAGATTTTATATATAAACTCACTTCATTCTTACAACAAATCTATGAAGTGTTATATACCATTTTACAGACTAAGAATCTTGTTAAGTGACTTGCCCTAGGATACATATGACTTTGGGATGCATTAAAATAAAAATGCCACTGCTTGAGTTAATGAGTAAGAAGATCAGGTGAATATTCAATATTACAGACTTGTAGGAGTTAAGATTTTTGTAGTAAGTACTAGAAACATAAATTAACTTAAGCAAAAACAAAAACAGGCAGTGTTTCTCTTGGACTGTGTTGCAGACCCAAGAGTAGGAAGATGGCCAGAACTATGAAAAGACCAGAATCAAGAATAGGAAAACTGCCAAGAGCATCACAGGATTTTTTCCTGTTTCTCGAATTTTCCTTAGTGATTGGCTGTGACCTTCCTCTTTTTCTCTCTGCTCCCCAGTTCACATGACCATTGATGGCTTCTAACCCAATTTGTTACAATTCTGGTCACAAAAAGCAATTAAAATTCCTTCAGTTCAAATTTCAAATTCCTGGAGAAAAAGCTTTAACTGTCCAGATTGAGTCAGGTAATAACTCCTGCTCCAGTCAACAGTGTGCTGCCGTGTGATTCTGTCCACCCCGTACTGCAGCCATCTCCTCTATGACTGTATGCCATGCAGAACCAAGGTGGCTGCTAGAAGCCCATCTGTGACCATGTGGAGTGACAGTTTCCAGGATTTCAGGTAGAGACCTCGGTAGGCTCCTATCTCAAGAATCATGCACTTAAGATGTCAAATATTTGAGAGAGAGTCTTGCTAGTTGCTCTCAACAGGCTCTCCTATGTTGGTCTCTAGTGTTGTGGTATCATTTTAGTATACTGGGCCATCAGGTTTTCTGATCAGAAACTACACTTGAGGGGCACCTGGGTGGCTCAGTCGGTTAAGTGTCTGCCTTTGGCTCAGGTCATGATCCCAGGGTCCTGGGATGGAGACCCACGTCAGGCTCCCTGCTCAGTGGGGAGCCTGCTTCTCCCTCTCCCTCTGCCCCCCCCCTCCAACTCATGCTCTCCCTTGCTGTCTCTCTCAAATAAATAAATAAAATCTTAAATTTTTTTTAAATTAAGAAAAAAAAGAAACTGTACTTGATCAGCTTATCTATAGATAATATTTCATGTTCTAGGGAATTAACATTAGGTTAACTCATAGGAGACAGCTTAAAAATTAAAATAAAATAAAATAAAAATAAAAATAAAGTAAAATAATAAAATAAAATAAGATAAAATAAAATAAAATAAAAATCTTAGCCCCAATTTAATACAATGACAAAGAGGCCTGAATCAAGGATCATGACTGATCCTGGATGTATGACTTCTCAGGACACTAAGTTATAGATGAACTGCTTGATTAAAAAAAAAAAAACCCACACAGGCACAATTACATTAGATAATCATTAGCAGGTAAATTGTCCTTTCTCTAAGAAAAGGACATTTTTGTCTAAATAAGTAGGGCAGACCTTTCCTTCTGGACAAGGGAGCAGTGTCCACTAAATAATGTAGTATAAACACTGAAAATTCTCATTCTTCTCCCTTTTTATGCAGTCTGCCTTCTCTAACAACTGCTTTAGTTACACTCCAGACTTAAGGTCGCCATTGTGATCCTATTGGAGTATTCCCTA
Source organism: Phoca vitulina (assembly GCF_004348235.1). Classification (NCBI taxonomy): domain Eukaryota; kingdom Metazoa; phylum Chordata; class Mammalia; order Carnivora; family Phocidae; genus Phoca; species Phoca vitulina. The sequence continues at coordinate 6,918,317 of NW_022589722.1, forward strand.
GGCTTCCTCAATAAAATATTTGCAAATATCTCTTGACATATATCATTTTTCAGAAGGATGCTTTCATCTTCTTTATTCTGATTTTAATTGGTTTTCCATCAGAGAGTGACCCTTCATGTATGTGTATGTGACAAGAAATACAGCTTGATTACTCTCAAGGACATTCGGTAAATGAAGACCTAAATAAGAGGTATAGTCAAGAGTCAGGAGGTGAATAGGATCAGAACCAAAGTGTGACTATAGGACTAAATGGAGCTGGCCCAGGAAGTCTGCCACAAATTTTGCTAGTATAAGAATCATCTAATGGGCAAACTAGTATGTCTGGTTATGTCAGGCTGGATAAAAATACAAGATCAAGGTGTGCCTAGGCAAATACAGCATAGTACAGGATGGCCAAGAACCCATCAGCTGAAATTACGAGGAAGCAATCATACACAACATATAGTTGTGTTTGGTTGTATGGATGGTGTACTGCACAGATCTAGAGAGAACTTTACATGTTAGTCATAATGTATTTGTATATTGATTACAAATTTATGGCAGATAATAAGAACTTATCTTGAGGATGGAGTGTCTTTTTCAAATTCACATAAAGTTGATATATAGGCTACAGTGGTACCAATTACCATTTCTGTATAGGTAGAATCCAAATGCTACTAAAGACTATAAAGGAAACCAGTTATCTTAACCTCTGATCAATGTTAACAGCTCCACTTTTCAAGAATGGACAACATATTATGTGCTAGGCATGAAATTGGACATTTCATCTTTTGTCTATAACGCAAACCACCAAGTTACCCACCTAACTATAGTAACCAGCACTTGATGGCTTACAATTTTGGTTAAATTGATTCTGAACCTACAATCTGATTCACAATAGCTAAAATTTCTATTCTCATAATTTAAAAAACATTTCTGTCTTAGAATTTTATTCAAAATTCTAAAGAACCACCCCCAAATTTTTTCCTCCCCTCCGCCCCTCTCCTTGAGGTAAATTGTGAGTTTTTAGAATTTCTTTGAATCACCTTAAAATACGTGATTTGTGTGGAAGAGATCAAAGAGAGAAAGAGATCTCAAGAAAGTCAGCTTTAGTAATTGAACTTGAGATGTTGAGGAAAGAAGGCAGAGGATGCCTCTATTAATAGTGCTTGAACAGCGTGGTTTCTATCATTCCTATTGTGGGATTGACTAATCAATGGTTTATTTTATAATTTGAAAGCCAAACTAAAGGTGAAAGAAAACTCCTATCTTGCCAATAATTCCAGGCTTGGAGATGCACTGTTCCCATGGGAGGCACGCAGCAGGTGTGAGAGCATGGGGCTATTGCTGTTGGCTGTTGATTACTCTCTGTGTAATTTGAAAAGCTTTCTATTCCCACAGCTTTATGTAATATATCAACAGTAATAGATTCATAATCATTATCCAGCCTACTGGAGGTCTGGCCACTGTGACAGATGTCTTCTCAATTTCATGTTGTGAGCTCTCATTTATTTATAACCCCTCCCTCTGAAAAATATCTTACATAAAAATCTAGCATTAATGTATCTGATGTGATGTTTACATTCGATAGTGGCATTAGTTATCAATTTCTAATTTCCAATGAATAGTTAATTACCCATAATGAGCCAAACACACCAGCACTGATTCGGCATACTTTATCACTAGAGTTTATGGTAAAGATTACTAGATGATAAACAATTAAACTCTGAATTATGCTTGTGTGTTTAATATTTGGAATGATCCATATTTTGGCTAAATATTTTAAGGCATTATTTTCTTTTAGAATCTCAGAGATTTGTCTTAGATTTCTTTGTGTGTCTTAGATTTTTATCTTAGAGATATTCCATTACTGTGGAAATGTAGAGTAATCCTCAAACATCTCCACCAGGTCCAGCAGTAACCCCAAGACAGGAAACGTTGTCTGTACCACCAAAATTGACATCTCTTTGTAAGGGAAATTGCATGCATTCTCACCACATTCTATTTTTTCTTTCTCATCTCTGACTCAGTGAACTTCTGCTGAATGTATAAGGAACAAATATATTTCCCTCTATTTATTGTTTAGTCTATTTATTGTTTAATTTCTCTTGAGTTTAAGACACATACATTTACTTTATTTTTTAAAGATTTATTTACTTATTTGAAAGAGAGAGAGGAAGAGGGAGAGAGAGAGTCGAGGCAGAAGGGCAGAGGGAGAGGGAGAGAAAGTCTTAAATGGGCTCCACACTGAGCACAGAGCTCAACAAGGGACTTGGCTCGATCTGAGGACCCTGACATCACAACCTGAGCCAAAACCAAGAGCTGGGTGCTTAACCGACTGCGCCACCCAGGTGCCCCAAGACCCACATATATTTACTTTAAATATTCATAAAACTAATTGGGCTTGAAAAAATATTTTCAGGGCTCTGATATTACTTTTATTATTGTGATTCCTTTAGCTTTGAACAAAAATTATTATTGTTATTAAGTATTTACTGCCTGGTTTATTTCATCTGATTGCTACCTCTATTTTCATTTTTTACTGAATTTTTAAACATATTTTATTAATTACTTCTTTTAAATAATTTTGAGAATTTTAGAAACAGTCATAGATAATACTAATGGGTTATAGCCCTTATAGAGAGAGTGAGAGAGAAAGAAAGTGCTAGCTCCATGCAGAAAGCAAGTCCTCCACATATAAAATTCTTTTGGTCTTTTTAGTTTATCATTAGATCACCCAGAAAGCACAGGTTAAAAGCTTTAAAAAAAAAAAAAATCTGTCTCCTTCAGTTGGGTTTGAATGCTTTTTGAAGAGCTTACAACATTTCTTCTCCATTTGCATGTTTTCTTATGGCTCTGGGAGGCCAGCTGGAAAGAACTGTGAAAAATACATGCTTGGTATGGATGAGTCTGAGATTTCCATAAGCACTTCCATTTTCTAGCATCTGAGATCAATTTCTTATAATGACATTGAATAAAAACCTGTTAATGCACCACTTGTAAGCTCTAAAGCTGCCTATTCTACAAAGTATATCTCCCATTGACTTCCATTTATGCTTTACCGCATTAGGAAGAGTATTTAGTTGTATTAAAATTAATTTACTGAATGACATTAAGAAATATGCCTAAATATTAAGATTGCCTTCTTGGTTCTTCCAATCCATGGGCATGAAATGTATTTTCATTTGTTTGTGTCATCTTCAATTTCTTTCATCAGCGTTTTATAGTTTTCAGAGTGCAGGTATTTCACCTCCTTGGTTAAGTTTATTCATAGGTATTTTATTACTTTTGGTATAACTGTAAATAGGATTGTTTTCTTAGTTTCTCTTTCTGCTACTTCATTATTAGTGTATATAAATGCAATAGATTTCTGTATATTCATTTTGTATCCTGGGAATTTACTGAATTTATTTATCACTTCTGGTAGTCTTTAGGGTTTTGCTAAAATGCCCATAGTACCCAAAGCAATCTACACATTTAATGCAATCCCTATCAAAATACCAACAACATTTTTCACAGAACTAGAACAAATAATCCTAAAACATATGGAACCACAAATCACCCTGATAGTCAAAGCAATCTTGAGAAAAAAGAACCAAGCTAGAGGTTTTCACCATCCCAGATTTCAAGATATACTGCAAAACTATAGTAATCAAAACACTATGGTACTGGCACAAAAAACTGACACATAGATCAGTGAAACAGAATAGAGAGTCCAGAAATAAACTCATTATATAGTCAATTAATCTATGACAAAGAGGGCAAGGCTATACAATGGGGAAAAGACAGTCTCTTCAACAAATGGTGCTGAGAAAACCAAACAGATATTACAAAAGAATGAAACTGGACCACTTTCTTATACGATACACAAAAATAAACTCAAAATGGATTAAAGACTTAAATGTGAAACTTGAAACCAAAAAATCCCAAAAGAAAACATAGGCAGTCAATTTCTTTGACATTAGGCATAGAAACATTTTCCACATATGTCTCCTGAGGGAAAGGAAACAAGGAAAATTAACTAGTGGGATTAATAAAAAGCTTTTGCACAGCAAAGGCAACCATCAACAAAAGAAAAAGACAACCTACTGAATTGGAGAAGACATTTGCAAATGACATATCCAATAAGGGGTTAATATCCAAAATATATAAACAACTTATACAACTCAACACCAAAAAACCCCCAAATAATCCAATTAAAAAAATGGTAAAAGACATGAACAGACATTTATCCAAAGAAGAAATACAAATACAAAATAGACACATAAAAAGATACTCAACATCACCCATCATCAGGGAAATGCAAATCAAAACCACATTAAGATGTTACCTCACACCTGTCAGAATGCCTAAAACCAAAAGCTCAAGAAACAATAAGTGTTGGTGAGGATGTGGAAAAAGAGGAACTTTTGTGCACTGTCAGTGGGAATGCAAACTGGTGCAGCTACTGTGGAAAACAGTATGGAGGTTCCTCAAAAAATTAAAAATAGAACTACCCTATGATCCAGTAATCCCACTATGGGGTATTTATCCAAAGAGTACAAAAATACTAATTTGAAGGGATATATGAACTCTTATGTTTATAGCAGCATTATTACAATAGCCAAAATATAGAAGTAACCCAAGCATCCATCAATAGATGAATGGATAAAGAATATGTTGGGGCGCGTGGGTGGCTCAGTCATTAAGCATCTGCCTTCGGCTCAGGTCATGATCCCAGAGTCCTGGATCGAGCCCCACATTGGGCTCCCTGCTCCGCGGGAAGCCTGCTTCTCCCTCTCCTACTCCCCCTTCTTTTGTTCCCTCTCTCACTGTGTCTCTCTCTGTCAAATAAATAAATAAAATCTTAAAAAAAAAAAAGATGTTGTACACACACACACACACACACACACACACACACACACACACACAGTGGAATATTATTCAGCCATCAAAAAGAATGAAATCTTGCCATTTGCAATAACATGGATGGATCTAGAGAATCTAATGCTAAGCAAAATAAGCCAGATAGAGAAAGAAAAGTACCATACCATTTTACTCATATGTGGAATTTAACAAACAAAACAAATGAACAATGAAGAAAAGAGACAAACCAAAAAAACACACTTTTAACTATAGAGAACAAATAGATGACTACCAGAGGAGAGGTGAGTGGGGAGATGAGTGAAACAGGTGAAGGAGATTAGGAGTACTTATCTTGATGAGCACTGAGTAATATATGGAATTGTTGAATCACTATATAGTACCCCTGAAACTAATGTGACACTGTATGTTTACTATACTGGAATTTAAAAAATAAAAGAATAAAAAAAAAATACACAAACTGGTAGTTGCCAGAGGTGAGGTGGGTGAGGCAATGGGTTACATAGATAAAGGAGATTAAGAGTACACTTATCTTGATGAGCACTGAGTAATGGATGGGTTGTGGGTCATTATATTGTACACCTAAAACTAATATAACACTGTATATTAATTATACTGCAATTTAAAAAAAGAGAGAAAGAAAAGATTACCTTTTTGTACGTATCAAAGTTCCTGGGTCTTATTGGAAAGCCAGTGACACTTTTCTATTAGAACAGCAGAAACATCCAGAGGATAGAGAGGATGCAGAAAAGCATTTTCCATCAGCATATCAAAGGTTGTCTGCCTAGTGGTTGAGGTCATGGCTCTGGCAATAAGACCACTTGGTTGCAAAAAAGACTCTCCACTGCAAGAGTGAGGATGCAAGCATAGGCAAGAAAGAACCATGCCCTGCCACAGTTTGAGAGAGAATTAGAAGGGGAGCTTCTTTAAGATGTTTAACCCTGACATTTCATGATTCTATAATTACTTTCACCTACACAGAGAAATGCAGCCTTGTTTCTGCTAAAGCCAGGACCCAATATAACAAAACACAGTTTGTCCAAAAATCAGTTGGTAAATAAGGGATCAGTATTCCAGTGAATTCTAAGGAGACTTTTGGGTGATTTAAGTCTAGATTATAAGGGAATAGTGGTAAAAAGAACAGAGTTGGAAAGGAAAGGAAAGACAAAGAAAAGGAAACTAAAATAAAATCTATGGCCAAATAAACACAACCTACTCAAAAGCACAGAGAACTACCTTTGCTATATTTTAATGTAATTTCTGTTTCATATACTTTAGGTATGCTGTCTGGCACTATTTGTTTTTCTCTAAATTGTATGTTAGTGATTTAAAAAAAGGAAAGAAACCTCTTTAGTTTTTCCATTTTAGATTATATAATTCAATGTAATGCTTCAAAAGTGAAATCTAATCTCACATGACCTCTAAGGTCTTTTTGATCTCTGCTCCTCAAGATGCAAGGAGTCTATGACATGCTAAACACGCAACCCAAATCTGCCATGACCAAGTCAATTTCAGATTTCCATTGTTACCAAGCTTGTGGACTAGATGGATACGGGTTTTGTAGAGTGGTTTATAATTTATCTGGTTGTCTTTCTGTGCTTAATCTATCTGTGGGAGTGACAGCTTGACATAATCACTAGCTTCAAATAAGTAATTCCATTCACTATCAGTTTTTAATTTTATTTCCTCATTCCTTTATTGATGCAGTAAAATGCTGGTTAATCTGCAGAGCCCAGGCAAGCCCGGTGTTGTCAGTATTAATTTCACACTACTGCATCTTCATGTTTGGTCTTATACAGTAATTAAAGGAAATCATTATAAAGTTGAAATTAAGCTGGATGTATAATCTTTGGTTTTAGTCTGCATGAGACCAGTAGATGATTCATAGCAATCTTTCTTATTTTCTTCACGTAGCCAAGATTTTGCTTCTTGAGTAAAATATTGAGTCATATGCATTTCTTTGTCAATGTCTCTTTTATTTTATAGTATGCAACCTTCCCCAAAATACCTATTCCCTAGGCAGATGGGAGTTATTCTTTTACTCTACTAATATTTACATTTTCTAAGAGCAGTGGTTCTCAAAGTAGGGTACCCAGAGGAGCAACATTAAAATTACATGGGCTCTTAGTCTATTCAGGCTGCTATAACAGAATACCATAGACTGATGGCTTATAAACAACAGAAAATTTGTTACAGTTCTGATAGCAGAAGACTGAGATCAGGGTGCTAGAATGGTCAAAATGATCAGGTGAGGACCCTCTTCCAGATTGCAGACTAATGACTTCTCATTGTATTCTCAAAAGGTGGAAAGAGGGCTAGGGAGCTCTCTGGGGTTTCTTTTATAAGGGCACTAATCCCATCCATGAGGGCTCCACCCTGTCACCTAATTACCTCCCACAGGTTCCACCTCCTAATACCATCACTTTAGGATTGCAACATCCAAATTTTAGGGGGACACACATTCAGTCCATAAACATGGACATTTGTTAAATTTAGATTCTACCAAATCAGAAACTCTATTTTAACAAGCCTTTTAAGTGATTCTAATGTATGCTAAAGTTTGAGAACCACTGAGTTAGAGTTTTTATATATATATTTTTCTGAATTAGAGTTCTTTAAGCATTTCACACACTGTATCTACTTTACCATTATAACAGCCTGTGGAGCCACATCATTAACCCCATTTTATGAATGAAGAAAGAAGGGCTTAGAAAACTTCAAGGACTTGCTTAAATTCACGGAATTGGTAAATTGTAAGGCTGGGATTTAAATCTGAAATTTTGCAATGTTTTTTCTTCCACATTTATGGATTCAAAAAATATCTCAAAGGAAATATGTGGATACCCACTATATAAATTAGATAAAATCAGACATTTCTTTTATTGAAATAAAATTATATGGGAGTAAAACTTCCATAAGATCACATCGACTTACTCTATGCCCCTTTTCCCCCCATACACACACATCACCTATTCCCGTAGTGGATACTAGCTATCTACTGGTAGATTCTCCAAACCATAATACAGGCTCCACTTGAGATTCTGCCCATACTGGTAAATGCCTTGAATGTCATGCTAAATAATTTGAACTTTAGTGTTACAAATCAGTGAGTCTGCCCTTTAGGACCATGGATGGATACTTTGTTATCGAGGATGGACTGGAATTTTGCAAGAGGTCCACCAATCTAGAGACACAGGAAGCAGTGACTTTAGACAAGATGAATAGTATCTCCTTTAAACATGTAATACAAATATTCAAATGTCTAGTGATTAATAAAATACCTATTTATCTATAACTACATTAGATTCAGAGTAATTATTATGTCATCACGGATTTTCTTAAGCCACAAATACCAAAAGTTGAACTACTAGCACATAGGCATTTGCAGAATTTATTGATGTTAAAAGGGAAATTCAGACTCAAAGTGTGGTAATTCTTGACATTTATGCTTCTTTTTGGTCCACACCTCCTGTCTCCATTCAAATTCAGGGCTTAATTTATCTTGACTATCAAAATAACTTGGGAGACCATATAATTTATCATCTAAACTAGGATACTTTTGAGAGTGAAAGAGGGCACTATTAATAATTACACTGGGATAGCTGCCATAAACCAGGGCAGCCCTAAGCAAACAGAGAAGTATGGTGATCCCAGCAAAAACCACTTCCCTCCCCACCTCTGGCCTCTCTCTTTTGCTACACAACATGCATACAGCTTGCATGGTTAATACATAATCCTGGTGATGTCACTCCCTTGCTCAAAGCTCTCCTCATTCCCTAACAGAAGAAAATTTAGGTTATTAATGCTGACATTTAAGATTCTGGAGAATTTCAGAATTTTTATTTTAATCATTATCTCTAGTCAAGACTGGCTGCATGCTTTTGAGAGCCAGTGAAAAATGAAAATGTAGGATTCCCTGTTCAAAATTTATTTATTTTTTTATTATTATGTTCAGTTGGCCAACATATAGTACATCATTAGTTTTTGATGTAGTGTTCAATGATTCATTAGTTGTGCATAACACCCAGTGCTCATCACAACACTTGCCCTCCTTAATACCCATCACCTGGCGACCCCATCCCCCACCCCTCTCCCTTCTGTAACCCTCAGTTTGTTTCCCGGAGTCCAGAGTCTCTCATAGTTTGTCTCCCTCTCTGATGTCTTCCCATTCAGTTTTCCCTCCCTTCCCCTATGGTCCTCCATGCTATTCCTTATGTTCCAAAATGGCAACCATAGGGCAATAAACCAAATGTAGGGCCCTGTGAACTTCCACAAGGCACACAACCATGGAACCTGGCCTGGCCTCCAACCAAACTAGCCCATCCACTCCTGCATATCTGAACTCTCCTCCCTTTCTCAGGTTCCCCTTGGAATGCCTCATTCCTCATTTCTGTCCTTTGAAACTCAATTTGTACTTTAAAGTCCAGCTTAGAAACTATTTCTTCCCCTATAAGGTTTATCTTAATTCTGCTATAATTTCTTCTTTCTTAAAACTCCCAATTCTGTTTTGTCTGCATACTTCTCTTAGGTCATGTTGTATTATCTTAATCATCTTCTTCTACTACCTTAATCATCTGCACCTAGTTTCCAGTTCAGTTTAGTTATAGAAACATAAGAATTCCAAGAATATTTGCTGAATGAATGTATCAGTAAATTTTTAAATTCACTTCCTTTCCAAAAATGCAGAATATTATTTGCTGACAATAATCCCAATTTCATTATACATTTTTCAACACTAAGTATATGTTGGTTTATCTTAATTTAGAGGAAATTCTTCATTTTTTACTTCAACGTTTACATATGCTACCTAAGATTTCCTTTGTTCTTATACAATACGGAAAAGGGAAATGCTACTTACTAGGCACATATCAAGTGCCAAGTAATGTAACAGAAACATTCATAAAATGTATCTAATTTCCTGCTTGCAAAACCCATGTATTAATATGCCCAAGTTACAAATGAAGAAATGAAGATCCAAGTGGTAAAGTCACCTGCCCCAAATCACACAACCAGTGAGTCAGAAGTCAGAATGACATTTGACTGTCTCCTGTCTGTGCCTCCCACCATACAACACTACTTTCTGAAGAACAGCTCACTAAGTGATAGGTGGTGACAATCTGTCAATTTAACATTCAGTTTATGAAAAGATGACAACAAACCGTTAAGGCCTATGTTTGGGCATTTCCACAGTGGCATCCACCTGGCAGAATCTTTTCCCTATGGTTCAGGTAAGTTGATGAACCATCCTCAGAATGTGGTTGGTTCTGAGGCCATTCTAGGTGACTGACTAGGTGACCTGGCAGCAGATTCAAGGGTACCCACACAATCCTGATCTCCTCTCCCTTCTGAATATATATAGCTTTATGCTGTCCTTAGTTCTGCAGCCTGTAAATATTTGTTGGCTAAAAATGAATAAGTGGATACATTATAAAACTCCTGAATTCCCACAGTTGACTCTAATGAGAAACACATCTCAGCTAATAATTCCAGATGGAAATAAATACCCAGCATCCCACAAGGGTCCACAGACCCCCTCCACAATGCAAGGCCAGCCTCCCTTAGGCAAGGATGGTTTCTTTTCAGAGTTCCCAAATCTAGATTACAACATGTCCTTAGTTGTTGAGTCCTTGCTTATGTTAAAGATCTTGTCTTTGGATCTGAACTCATAATTCTGATTTGCCTAATAACTGTGCAGCCCCAAGAATTACCCTCAGAATCAACACATTTCATTTGCATTTGACAATTATGAAATAGCTGATGCTCCAGAGGGGAAAAAAAACTCAGAGTTATGAGAAGCTCACTTTAGGACAATTACATTGGGCGGAAGTGAGGGTCTAAGGTCCCTAGGAAGTGGGAATGGGTCAGAACAATCAGACAAAGGGTTATGTTTAACTCACTAATTAGAAACCTAAGTCTCTAACATAAGGAGGCCTTTTTGTAAGCTCAACAGTGACCTTGGGGTGAATGGGGCTTTTAACCCATACTTCAGAGACTGCTTGCCCCCCATTTTCTCTTTAGATCCTGTGTTATCTATCTCTAAGCTTTTCACTTCATTTCTGAGATAGATCACAGAGACAGCACAATAGTCAGTGAGAGTATTTCCCCTCTAATTATGGCATTGATTCATTCTTTGAGATTCAGCTCCAAAGTCAAATTTCTCTGACGTTTCCCTCAATTCCCAAAGAAGAGGATATAAAATGTTGTAGTAGAAGAGATTATGGATTTTGGATCCAGTTCAAATGCTGATTCTTTGATCTACTTACTGGTGACCCTGGGCACATAACTTAACTTCTCTGAGCCTCAGATAGCTTAGATGATGATCCTTACCCAATCATATTTTTATGTGACGGCACCTGGGTAATAAATGTCAGCTCCCGTCTCCCCACCCTAATCCCCACTATAACCAGTACCATCATTAACACATTTTAGACTTTGCCTTACAGTCAGATTTGAATATACATGACTTGTTTTTTCTTCTATGATGCAAACTGCCTTTCAAGAAAGGGAGACATGCATCCTTGTTGGCTCAATATGTGTATCTTTTACAACGTATGTTCAGTGCATGCTCTTTATAAGGAATTACATTATTTTTTATTCATGGAAAAGGAATGAACTTTGCTTCAAAGCAAAGCAAATAATCATTAATATAGACATTCATCCAAAGAAGATATACAAATGGCCAACCATTATATAAAAAGATGCTCAACATCACTAACCATCAGGGAAATGCAAATCAAAACCATAATGAGGTCACCTGTTAGGATGGCTATAAGAAAGAGGAAAGAAAGAAAGAAAGAAGAAAGAAAGAAAGAAAGAAAGAAAGAAAGAAAGAAAGAAAGAAAGAAAGAAAGAAAGAAAGAAAGAAAGAAAAACAGAAAGAAAGAAAAACAGAAAGGAAGAAAAAGAAACAAAGAAACAAAGAAACGAAGACAAGAGAAAAGACAAGAAAAAGAAAAGAAATAAATAAAATAACAAGTCTTGGCAAGGATATGGAGAAATTGGGACCTTTGTGCACCAGTTGGGAGAACATAAAATGGTGCAGCCACTACGGAAAAATGGTATGGGGGGGTCCTTAAAAATTCAAAATAGAACTATCATATGATCCAGCAATCCCATTTCTGGGTATTTATCCAAAAGAATTGGAAACAAGATATCCAAGAGATATTTGCACTTTGACATTCATTGCAGCATTCTATACACTAGCCAAGAAATGGAAACAGTCTCAATGTCCACTGACAGATGAATGGATAAAGAAAATATAGTATATACATACACCGGAGCATTATTCAGCTTTTAAAAAGAAGGAAAGTCTGTCATATGCTACAACATGATGAACCATGAGAACATTATGTTAAGTCAGTCACAGAAGGACAAATACTACATGGTTCCATTTATTTGAGACCTAAAGTAATCAAACTCATAGATACAGAAAGTAGATTGATGGTTCCCAGGGTCCAGGAAGGGGGAAATGGAGAGCCGCTGTTCAAATGGGCACAGAGTTTCAGTCACGCAAAATGGAAAACAAATCTAGAGATCTGCTGTACAACAATATGCATATAGTTAACACTACTATACTGTACACTTAAAAATTTGTTAAGAAGGTAGATTTCATGTTAGGTGTCTACTACACACAAAAAATAATTATTATTAATAATCTATTGCTCGTCCTGATTGCTTATAAACTTCTCATATTTAGTACTTCCTTAAAAAAATATTGAAAGAATGGAAATGTTTTTAGTGCCTTACTATTTTAGTACACTGGGACTACAGAAAGTCAAAATGTAGTCTTTGCTAACCAGCACTTGCCACTAACAGTGATTCTTGATCTCAGTATCACAACAGTCAAACCAGGAGGTATCCCCAAAGTAAACTAGCTCAGTCAATATAACTAATACTATTAATTTGTATTCACAATAGGTAAAAAGTTCCGATTGCACATGATGATGAATGTGTGTATGTGCATTTAATTATCTTGTTTTAAACATGCCTGTGAAAGCATGACCCTCACATTTCTGTTATGATTCAAATAACTACTCCATGATGTATTTATTTTGTCAAATTCAAATTTTTTTCAAAGTGGGTCACTTTAATCTTTTCATCTACAAATTATGACTCTTTGAAGACAGATTATGTGTACCTTTTTCTCTTCTGATCTCCTCTCCTCATCTCTACTCCAATATCTAGCAGAGTAGCTGGTCTATTATAGGCTGTCAGTAATATTTTTTGAGTGAAAAAATATTTATAAATTTAAGTTTTTAAAAAAGTACTGCAAGCATTTCATTAGAAGAGAACAGAATTTGCTCATTTCTTCAAGCATTTCAAATTCAGAATACTTTAAGGAATATTTATGTAAACATTTGCATTCTGAGGGAGCTACTGTGGAAGAGTTTCTATTTTATAGAACCGTACAGTCAGGAGGATTATAAGGAGCCTGACCGTTTATTTATTATGATTTCTGGGCTTAGAAAATAGGAAATTAAAACCCAAATTGACCTAGAGAATTGACTATCAAGGACTCAGGCCAGGGTCTTCTGGTTTCTATACCCAGCTGCATCTCACTAAGACCCCTGGCTTCGATACAGCAGAGACAGTAACTAATATAACAGCTTTCAGTGGATCTCAGAGTATTTCTGTGAGGAAAGAAATACATTAGCATTTACTACATTGTACCCTCTTAAAGTCTCTTCCCTCCTTTCCTTTCAAACTCACATACACACACACACAAACGCACACACACACACCCCTTTTTTACACACTCAGCCAAGGAACATTTGCCAAGTCTTTCTGACCACCAGGGGGCCACCACGAGACCCCACAAGCCTGGAACAAACTCCTAAGATAACTGCCTCATTCTGTCAAGGAAAACAATTGTGTGGATTACTAGAATACGAAAAATATTGCCTTTCAGAAACCAGAAGCTTTCTTTAAATGACAGTACTATAGCTGCGTAAAGTCATTCTGTCAGTAAAATATAGTGTAGCACAAAAATTTAGATTCAATACATTTTCAATCACTCTGAATTCAAATTGTCATTTCCCTTCAGAGTGACTGGATCATTTATAATTTTAAGGAATTATTATTTTTTGCATTTGCATGATTTATAAGGTGCATAATTGATTAATACAATAGTACATGTATATAATTTATCATTGTATGTTTGCACATACATTGGAATAGAAATTATTAATTTTTGATGAGATAAATGGTACTGTGGATTTTTTTTTAAGTCCTTAGCCTTTAGAAATGTATTTTAACTATTTATGGATGAAAATGAAAGAGTGTCCAGGATTTGCTTCAAAATATTTCAAAAAGGAAGAAGTTTATGGGAAAATAGATTAAAGAAATGTGGCCATGTGCATTATATAATGATTCAAACAATGCAAAATATTTTATACACTATATGTATGTAATATAATTTCTATAACTTAATTTTTAAAGATTTATTTTTATTATTATTACTTATTTGAGAGAGAGAGAATGAAGGGAGAGAGGGGCAGAGGGCAAGGAAGGATCCTAAAGCAGACTCCCCACTGAGCTCAGAACTCAATCCCAGGACCCTGAGCTCATGACCTGAGCCAAAATCAAGAGTCAGCCACTTAACTGACTGAGTCACCCAGGAGCTCCTATAATTTTCTATTTAAATGATATAGGCAGATGGATAGAGAGAAAAAGTTCATGATAAACCTCAACTGTAAATAAAAGCTAGATTTTTAAGATAGGATTACAGATTTTTATCTTCTTTGACTTTTTTCTGTGTTTTACATAACAAATATGTATGAGTAATATAATCAGGAAGACACTATAACACAAAGTGTCTAAAAATTACAAGTATTTGGAGACACTGAAAATTTTACAAAGATGATATTTATACACATAGCTATATCCACTTCCCTCTGGTATATTGTAGAATGTGGCCATGTCAAACCACTGCTGGGATTTAGCAATGGATTAGATGTTTTATATGCAAACTACAGGCAGATTCCTTCTTTCCCCCAAGAGTATTTATGCCTTAAGAACTTCTTAAAATAGTAGTTTTCAATCAAGAAGATCACTTTCACCCAGGAGATATTTGGCCATGTTTGACAACATATGTAGTTGTCACAACTGACATCTAGTGGGTGAAGACCAGGGAGTCTGTAAAACATCCTACAAATATACATCACAGCCCCCACAACACAGAATTACCCAGCCCAAATTATCAGTAGCACCAAAGTTGAGAAACTCTGTCATGTTATTACGGTCCTGGAAGAAGTCTTAGTTCTACATAATACTTTCATATTTGAGATCAGAAAACTAAATAATTCATTTTTCCCTCAACAAGTATAAAGTCAAATACTATCTGCTAATGAATCAGACCTGAATTGATGAAAATCCTATAGAAAATAGTTCACGATAAACATTTCTCCTGACATTTATATTGGTGGTATCTAGAGCCTTCAACTGAGAAGATTCTCAACTCAAAAATACTAGTGTAATTTTGGCCTTTCCCTTGTACAAAGTAAGTGCTCATTAAATTTGTTAACTCTAATCCAGACCATACCCATTACAATAAGAAACTTGATCTTTGCTTCAGAACTTGGCTCAAATTTCTTTGCTCCAGTTAGACTCCTTGAAAGAGATTTTGTTAGAAAGACTTGTTATGAATGACCCTAGCCATTAATAAATATAGGAGGTCAATTCAGAGACCAATTTTTCAGCAGTTTTAAATTAAACTTTCTCAGTATGTTTAAGATAACACAGAGACTTTAGAGAGTTACACAGAGGAGTGGAAATAACAAGGCTAACTAACCTACGGTACTTAATGTTAGAGAAATAATGTTTCCAAACCTCAGTAATACCAACATAATAGCATAACAAGAACCAAGAGTCAATAATGATTTATGCATGCATTTTAAATACTCCCTCACATCAAGCTCAAATCATACCTCATAGATTCGTGGATCTGAGCAGGGAGTTTCAATGGTTGGCAACATCACAAAAATAGAGATGATCAGGCATGATATGCCTCCAACTGGAGAACACATCACCACCTGTATTTGCTCCTCCCTCTCAAAAAAGAACTTGAGTCTAATCAAGTCTCTATCCAACTACCAATTTACCCAAAATTCAGAGAAGGAGAATCTCTACGGATCAAATGACCCATATTTAGAAAACATTATCAAAGGGAATAAAGATGGAGACAGAACATTTAGATGAAAAAGATTTAATTAGCACATTAATAAAAAGCAGACAAAATACAGTGTTTAGGAATACATACTTGGGTGGAAGAACTGTGAAAAAATGAAAGAAAGTGATTAAAGTAGAGGACAGAGGTTTCTCTTAGGTAGGAAAAAGAGGACAGCTGGAGTATCACTTGAGTAACTATCAAATGTCTGTTTCTCAGTCTGAGTGACAGATGCATCATGGGAATCTATGAAGTTCTACATGTGTTTTATTCAGTTTCCTATATACTTTATAATAAATGTTTTATTAGAATTTTATTTTATAATGAATAATTATTTTATAAAAGCAAACCACTTACAGTCTGACATTTGTCCAAATAACTCAGGTTATCTCACACACAGAATTGAGGAATGACATACAAAAGCCATGTGTAGTAATCGTGGTACAGAAGGTAGGCGTTGCCTACTCAGAGTTTGAGATAAATGTTCTTAAGCCATACTTTCAACACACATCCTTTGCCTCACATTCACAGTCTCTTACCACTTTAACTGACACAAGCTGGGGAAAAAATGACTTTTTAATATAAAAGGTAGGTGTTCCCATAATTGTAGTGCTTAATCATTATTTCTATGACAGTTTACTACCATTGGAAACTCATATCTCCAATCCATCATGTGTAATGATAAGTACTGCATGTTTAGCAAAATTACATTAGCATTTCATTAAATACACACAGTACAATGGGTGACATTTCAAAGGCCCTAATGACCTGTCATTTGCTGGAATTGTTTAGGTCAGGAACTGTGATGGCATTGCCCATTTGTAGCCAAGTCTCAATTATCCATCAGTAGATGATCCACGAGACACTGCATTAAAATTCACATCAACGGTCGTTGCTTCTTGGCTTGGATCTGAATCCACAGGGACGCTTGAAAAAGCATTTGCTCCAGTACTTAATTACATGATGAGGAAAATAAGACTCAAACAGATTAAATGACTTGTCCAAGGTCAATCATCTGATAAATGGTGAAAAGGTGCGACTAGAATTCAGGTTTGCTTGATGCCGGGATCAGCGTTCTTACCACCAGAACCTTTGGAATAATTTACATACTGTGTGTTCTTTTTCAGGCTTTTCAGGATTTACCTGTGTTTACATTGCACATGTTCCGTGTGACCCAGAAATACTACCATTACTGCTACCATGTAGGGGAAAACCGTACTTCAATGCAAAAGTATACACTGTCTATAGCATATCCCTCTCCATTATAAAAATTTTGATTCCATGGAAGCTGTTATATAATTCCATAAGCTGACAGCAATGTCAGAAGATCTTGTCTGTAGACATGTAAGCTCTATCCAGTGGGAATCCAATTATTCTCCTTTCTCCACTGGAAAAGGAAGTGGAAGAGGCCAGTTTTGCTCCCTTTTCACATTCATTTTGATATTCCTAATTAATAAATGTGTATATTCTTTGGGTTCCCTTTTGAACTGGGTATAGCACGTGCTTGGTTCCTTCACTGATTAATAAATTAAATAAAAGTTAACACATGTTCCTTTTTATATCTGTATAAAAGTCATGATTTACCTGTTTTTTGAAAATTATCTTTTCAAACTGTTACTACTACTGTTTTACTATTACTATTGTGATTTCTACTACCAGAAATATTAATACTACTGAGTTAACTAGAAGTTTTGTGTGAGCAGAAGTTCACCATATTCTTCAAATTAGGCCAATATTTTACTTAACCTTGCTCATTAATCTTCACAAAAATCCGAAGTAGGTAATCCTATTACTAAGTCTCTTTTACAAAGGAAGAACCTAAGCCAAAGAAAGGTTAATCCACTGGCATCTGGTAACATGGTGGGTCTCTTGCCTAGACCTTAATACCCAGTTGCATCTAACTCCAGAACTCATACTCTTAGTTATAATATTATGCTTATTGTCAGCACACCACTTAAGCAAAATTATTCCCTCCACTGGAGAATGGAAGTAGAAATATCAACTATCTAGAAAGAAGCTGGACAACTCAAGTTAAGTTGAGGTTTGTATCAGTGTATTATATGACTGTCTTCATATCTAGACTGAAATATGAATCTGAATCTGGGTAGAGATGTGGGGGAAATCGCCACAAGGTCAAGACAATAAAGTTGAATCTATTTGACCATCCTAAGTTTATTATGTTTTGATTATTATATTAAAAACGTTTGAATACCTAAGATGGCACAACTCTAAATAAGAAGGTGTAAATATGCAAGAAAAAATATTCTCCACATGATAGTAGAAAAAAAGTGTTGGAATTTTATTATCAGAGGTTATGTACTTCCTAATTTCCTTCATTGTTATTAAAAATTATGATTAGAAAAAATTATCGTTAGACAATATCACCAAGTGACTATACTATCTAGTTACATACAGATGTACTTTTATTTATCCAACAGAGACACTTTCAAAAGGGTATCTCCAAATATTTTCATTCAATAAAATAATATGTAGCCTTCTGAAATTATTGTCTTTATCACCTTTTATGCATCGTCCATCTTTTGGCCCTTCATCTGTGCATTTCTGAATCCTACCAATTTCTCCATCTTCTAGATTTTCATGGCATTCTTTTATATTTTTCTCTTTGGAACTAATCACATTCCAGTTTTATTCATTATCAGGGTCATCTTCCCCTGAATTTTTGCTTGCAGGGGCACTAACAAGAGGACTATAAAGTGATGTGGTAAGCTTCAAGTTCAGTGCATCCTTTATATGTCCACTGATGGAAATATTCCACCACTGAGAAGTTGGAGTTCTAATTTAGCAGAATCTAGAGCTGAGGTGATGAGAAACATAAATCCTCAAGTGGGTTAGTCATTAAGAATGATGATGATAAGTTATTGATACTTCCACCCTTTAGTTCCCAGACTCTTGTGTTCCAGCTATTGGGTCAACATGCATCAGTCACAGGTTCAACCTACATCTGCACTCTGTAAGGTTCTCTCCCTGAGCACCACTGTAGCATTTTCCATATCTATCTTCTCAATGCCATGTTCCATTGTTTATCAAGTGTGACGCATTTTGTCTCCTAAACTTTCTCACACTTGACCTCAGTACCACTGCCTTATTTCAAGTCCTTATTATCCACTTGGATTTTGTAATGCTTTCTAACTGGTCCTTTTCCTTCTTGTCTCTCATCCATTTTCAATAGTGTGCCAATAAACATGATACAAATGAAATCTGCCCCTCCCCAAACTATTTCTAGATCTGTATTTGGACCTGCTTCCAATTCCTATTGACTTTTTACTACATTACTCATTATCCCACCCACAGCTTCAGCTGGTTCTTCAAACTTCACCACAAGCACTGATTTCTGCTCACTTTGGCTGCATTATCTTACCATGTTTCAAATCCTCCCTCTGGCTACACTGCCAGAAGCTATCCTGATCTGGACTAGACCTGGGCAAGGACCACAAGGCCTAGGACTACTACTATGGACAATTCTTCTGCCAAATGTATCCTGGCCTACCAAGAAGGATTGGGATACTTCTTACCACTGAACTGGTAAGTTATTTTATGCCATGGATGCTTTGTACATGCCATTCCCTCTGTCTCAGTATCCTTTGCTGCTTCCTACTGGCAAGATCACTATTCAAGAATGAGCTCATATATTGGTCTCTCTAATAAGCCTTTCTTAGGAATAATGAACATATTCAGGCCTTCCTATAATACTTGACACATATCAATAATATAATACTTTGTCACGTTAGTAATGATAACACAGTGCAGTAATAACATGATGGCACAAGATGTATTAAATGCCTATTACAAGCTGGTCTCTGTGTCAATCATTGGTCTGTGCAGATCAGTCAACCTCCAAACTGTGGGTTAATTCTTAAGGAAGGAATGACATTCAATGTCTCACATATAGTCCGTTTCAGGCCTTGACGATCAGTGTTTATAAATCATTACCGAACTGAATTAAACTGAATTGTTTGAGATACACCATGTTTACCATCTTTCCTTCTACATGGTTAACAAAATAGCAATTCTTTTGTATTAAGTCACTTAACACTGAAATTTCAAACTTACTTCTTGCCTAAGATTCATTCTTCCAAACAACTGGCTTCAGTCTTGTGTAACAATTGCATTGACTCTGATCGTAGCTTTTTTGTCTCAACAGTAACAGCTTCCAAGGCAACAGAAGGAACTTTTAAAAACTCGTTATTCCAGTAGGGATTGGTGAAGGTGAGGCCAAGGAGAGCAGGCAAAAGCCCCATCATGTTGACACATGGAGTGTTTGCTGTATTTTGTTATGTATGCCAGGGCGTCCGTTTAACTGAGTTGAGGATTAAAGCACTGAGCAAGCCAAGAATTGCTCAACTCCCTGGATAGGTGGGTCTCATTCAGTATTTGACAGGTAACTCTGTCATGTGAGTACAGTCTGTACTTGGAAAATCTCTGTATGGCCCGTGCAGTGTTTGCTGCTTACCAAGGTTGATAGCGTTTAGTAGCCCTGCTCATGGGAAACCAAGCCTGCCATGCCTCCAGGCAATGAAGCCTGAAACAAATTAAGTTTCCATGTCTCCCCTGGCTGTGTGGGTCTGAACAATCTCTAAAGCAGTCTAGTAAACAGGCAGACAAGACTGCACTTGAGTTCCAACCCTATTTATAATCTAAAGCTAAGGACTTATGAACTCACACACCAGGCTGGAGCATGTTAGATCTATAGTAAATTTAGACAGAGGGGTAGGGGTAGGCAGTGCTGTTAAATTAAAAGGGATGCATTTTTTAACGTGTCTCAATGTGAGAAGGAGTTCAGAAAAGCTACAGGGCACTCAGAAAGTGATCTGTGTCACAGCAGAAGGGCAGTGGGCCCATGTAAATTAAAGCTCTAAGCCAATGTAGAAAGCAGGTTTTCAGCAAGTAAATAACGCCATTTAAGGAGACTGATTGCTAAAGCAGCCTCACTGCCTAATGGGGGCCAAGTCATTCATTCAACAAATATTTACTCCTGGCTTTGGAGCTGACATGGCGATATATGCAGTACGATGGTAAGAAATAACCCTGCCCTGGGGTCCCACTGTTTTTATATAGTACACTAACCAAAAAAAAAAAAAAAAAAAAAGAGAGAGGAGGGGGGGGGGAGAGAGCGATTTTAAAAACACTATAATTTGTAATAAGAGCCTGAAGGAAACAAAAAAGTGTTCTGTTTCTAATGATATAGTTACTTGGGCAAAGTGTGTACAGATATTCTGATCTATATCTGTAGAGTGCTGCTCCCACCTGCACCCCAAAAATACACACACACACAGACCAGACCCTAATCTTCATGACCCTTCATTTGAGGTTTATTCCAACTGTAAGTTTTGACTGCCCTGGTTTTTCTCACCATTTAAGATGGGAGATTAGAGGATCTGAATTATACTTAAGAAGGACACAACTAACTACTTATTGAAACATGGCTTTAAGCTTCAGTTTAGAAGTTTAAATTGTCTAGATCAAGATGACATAAATTACATAAAGTGAACGACTGAACAGTTTTTCTGTTTCATTTAGTTCAGGTAGCCACGGATCCTGATTGCTTAATATCGGTAATAATTATAATGTCACCTTCACACAGACTGTGGTAATTCTGTTAACAGGCTGAAAGAACAATATATAGAAAAGAAAAGAATTGTAGTGGAGCTGACATGAAGTTATAAGAAACAAAATCATCATTAAGAGACACAAACCTAAGAGTACCACATGGCAGAACCAATCACTGTTGACAGAATGATCCATATATTATGTTCATGAAATGTCATCTATCAGAGGGGACATTCCTATCTTCTCATTCCAAATAAAATCCTAATAAAATCTGGCTTTAGAAAAGTCAGGGGGGCACCTGGGTGGCTCAGTCATTAAGCGTCTGTCTTCGGCTCAGGTCATGATCCCAGGGTCCTGGGATCGAGCCCCACATCGAGCTCCCTGCTCGGCAGGAGGCCTGCTTCTCCCTCTCCCGCTCCCCCTACTTGTGTTCCCTCTCTCGCTGTCTCTCTCTCTGTCAAAAAAATAAAAGCTTCAAAAAAAAAAAAAGAAAAGTCAGGTGCCTAGCTGTGTGCCACGTACTCTGTGACTGGTTAATACCATTAGGTTATAAATCCTCCAAACACAAATATCCATTCAAATGTCATTTTCATATATCATAAACATATATTAGATGCATTGTACCTTTTGTTTCTTCAGCTGGAAAATTTTTAAAAAATAAACAGTAAAAATCAACAATATCTTTTTTTCTTTTCCTTTGTTGTCTTGTTTGGCTTTTAAATGAACTTGTAGTAGAGTTTTGAATTAATTCATGGGTCATGATACACGATCAACACTGATCCATGCCTGACCCTCTTTTATTTTATTTAGTTACTTATTCATTCAACTCAATAACTGATAAGCATCTGTGAACCCAAAATCGAGGCCAAGAACTAGAACAAGTGTTTACACATTATCTCTGCACTCGTTCCATCCTGTCTTCCTGCCTACAGTTTAAACCCAAGTTACCCATCATACTGCCTTTTGTATTTTATTCCCCTTTTTTTCAATAATAGTCTTATCACATATAACATATGCTTAAGGATTGTGTTCTATGCTGAGCTGTCTTTTCACTTTTTAAAAAAAAGGCTATTATGTTATATATGTAACTTCTAAGGTTTTCTTGTTACCCCAAACTAGGTATGATTCATCCATGCTGTATATTGTTGTGGTTCATTCATTTTCACTACTGTGTAATGTCATAATTTTAATGATTCTTTTTATCTATTCTCCACTTGATGGTTATTTGCATTTTACACAGATTTTTTACTTTCTTTTTGTTCTTAGTGCTTTTTTAAAAAAATATTTTATTTATTTATTTGACAGAGAGAGATACAGTGAGAGAGGGAACACAAGCAGGAGGAGTGGGGGAGGGAGAAGCAGGCTTCCTGCAGAGCAGGGAGCCCGATGTGGGGCTCGATCCCAGGACCCCGGGACCATGACCCGAGCCAAAGGCAGACACTTAACGACTGAGCCACCCAGGTGCCCCTCTTAGACAGTGCTTCTATAAACATTCTTATACATGTCTCTTGGTGCATGTAAGCAAGTATGTCACTTGAATTTTTATCTAGGGGAGGAATTTATAGGTCACAGGATATGTGAATGTTCATTGTCGAAAGACAATGCCAAGTTGTTTTCCAAACTGGTTACCAACAATATAGGAGAATAAAGTGGTACAACCACTTTGATCTGCATCAGAATTCATTGACCTATATCTCTCCAACAATTAGTATTATCAAACTTTTGTTTTAATCAAATGGATGTAAAATGACATTTCCTTGCAGTCATGATTTATAGCAATCTGATTACTAATTAAGTTAGCTAAATCTTCACATGCTTGTTGTCCAATCGCTTTCCAATAGGTTTGTTAGACAATTGTACTAAGCAGCCTAATAGGGAGTAATTGATTCTGGGTAGGGAAGTGTTTCTAGCCAAACATTCTCTAACTTAGTTTCTAGAATATTAGCTTTTTCATAATCAATGAATTTTAGGCATTCTATCCATATTGTTCAACCTGTGTAGCTTATCTATTTGCCTCTGCTGTGTACTTATAGTTTTGTTAAATGCCAAATAAACCCTCCAGAATGAAAGCTGGTGAATCCCAAAGGCAATGAGTGTTTTCTAAATGTTGCTCATCTTTTTGTTTATATATGGAAATTAGTTCCAACTTTGTTGGAGGTTTATATGAATTATGGAATTGAATCATGTTAGATCTAAGATCTGTTCTTTGGTGGGTGTAGACTTTTCTTCTATGTCGTCAAATATCTCTAGATTTCTTTGGGGACTGAAATATACACATCAACATTAAAGATCATAAAAATAATTTTCATGTTCTTTCCCATTACATAGGATGTATTTAATTCCTAGAAGATATAATTTATAAAATAATGTAAGCAGTTTCTCCTTAGGAAGCTATATATCACTGTTCTACTGATTTTGTCATATGTAGGAGTATCAGGAAACATCTACAATCCACTTCATGTACTCTGTAATGGAAATATAAATTATTTCTCACCCTGTCCAAAGAGTTGCAGGGAATGGTCTGATATGTTGTAGTTTTTTTCTTCCCTGGATATCCAATATCAACAAACTTTTTCATCCTTGCTATTGGAAAAGGAAGAGCAAGAAGTTCAGGAGAGAATTTAAAAGCCAGAATCACAGAATCATGGGAGACAAGTTGTCTTCTTTCCAAAGTCTAGGGATGCTCCCTTGCTTGAGGGTTTGTGGCCTCTCTCCAGGCAAAATGATGATATATTCATAATGTGAGAGATGATATGCCCTCACTGGGAGAAAAAGTAGAAACTGTGTAGTCAAAACTCAGTTACTAGTCTCTCAAAATAAAAATCTTTTCCTTTTCATAATTAGGACTTCCTATTATTTTTGGCAAAAATTAAAGATCAATTTGGTTTTGGAAGTCATTTTGAATGTATTTGTTATACATTAATCAGCACAGGATGGTCTGGTTGCTTTTCAGAAAAAAAAACTGTATTCCAGTTGTAAATGATATCTCCTCACAAATTTACTGTAAATCAGTTTGAATGATAAATAATTCTTAGATTTCTTACATCTTTCATTGTAGGGTTTTATAACAGCCAAACAAAAATAAGTCAGTCTGAATCATTTAGTTGAATAGCTTAATTTCTCCATTTTAACCACTATAGGCTTTTTGCAATTATTTCTCCTATAAGTGTATTGCTAGTCATAAATAGACACTAGCCCTTCGGTAAATTAAATAATTTCCACAGATTGATTATAGAATATGTGTTTATTTGAAGTATCCACTATTAATGTGCAATTTGTTTTAAAGCATCTTTTATATAAATAACAAGTTGTCTTCAGTAGATGCAAAGAATACCCAAGATGGTGCCAGAGTGATAAATGACTAGAACAGAAGAGAAACAGATTGGAGCTAAGTAGCTGGTTATAGCTACAAATGGAACTTAGCAATGGAGTGGTACCCTGCAATCATTCTTCAAATCACCTATAATAAAATCACATCGGAAGAATCAAAGTCCTGACACACAGAATGTGGCAAAGTATGAAGTAGGTACTCAGTGAATTCTCACTCTAAGTTAGAGGATATATCCCTCAGCTTTCCCATCTCCAGGATAAAATAGTGCTCTGGCAGGCTTCCACCAATGAATATTTATTGAGTATCTACCATGTGCTTCACTTCGAGGGAAACAAACAAACAAATCCTATCCTCAAAAAACACAATGTACATTTTTAAAAAGACTTGTAAGTATATAATTGTTTTTCTCTCTCTTTCTTGTTTTGTGCATTCTTTTTCATTTAGTCATTCAACAAACGTATTTATTACACACTTAATGCAGAAAGTACCAAGAAGCCCTGTAGAGAATAAAAACATAAATGATATTAGAGTCTATTGGGGAAGGTAAATATACGTATACAAGTAATGGCAAGGACAGCACTGAGTTTGGGGTTAGATAAAATGAGCTGATACATTTAAAATGCACAGAACACAGAGGTGGGAATGGAGGGAGGAGAAATTGAATGAAAATGGTCAAAAGATGCAAGCTGCCAGTTATAAGATAAATAAGTACTAGGGATGTCATATATAACATGATGACTGTAGTTAATACTTCTGTATGGTATACTGGAAAATTGTTAAGAGAGTAGAACCTAAGAATTACCATTATAAAGGGAAAAAAAACCTTTTTAAAATGTCTTCTTTCTTTTGTGTATCTATATGGTATGATGGGTATTAATTAAACTTATTGTGGTAATCCCTTCATAATAATGTAAGTCAAATCATTATGCCATACACCTTAAGCTTACACAGTGCTATATGTCAATTATATCTCAATAAAACTATATAAAAAGAAAAATAGAAAAAATAATGCATTTTAATATAAAATAAGATATAAAAATATAATAAACAATGTTTGACATATAGAAAAACTCATTAATAACTTATTATATTTTACTAGCATTATTAGAGCTGGATCAACATGGTTGTGCAGGAGTTTGTCAGGTAGAGAACACAGAGAAGGGTATAGCTTCTACCCATACATTAATATCCCTAACTCTGTGTGTCCTTATAGCTTCCACCTTCCTCCTAAACTTGAGATCTATATTCTCAACTTTCTATGGCTCCCCACTCTGGATAACAGCATACAGGCAATAGTTGAGGGAGGGGGAGGCAAAAGAAGGATTAGTACAGAAACAAAAAATCAAAGTTTTATCTTTGGAGATCCCTCTAAATTTCAGGGATAGTAGAATAAAGAAAAACCAAAGAAGAAAACAGAGCTAGAGGATTCACCCATAATAAAGTATCATTGATGCCAAAGTGAAGACAGGCTTTAGGGCAAAATGGAGACATTTATACAGTCAGACTGACTCCTATGTGCTACAAGAGGAGCCTTTCCCCCCTACTTTAAAGTACACCTAAACGCAGTGTTAGAGTTTCTATTTTTTGAAAGTCTCTGCAGCTCAATTATGTACAATGTACCTATTTACCCCAACCTCTCCTAAAGCTAGGACATTTCATCATTCATGGAACTTGTGGGATTATTTTAGACACACTTCTCATCAGCACCAGCAGTGATTTAAATTTTGCAAACAAAGTCAACAGCTGGTGAGGGCATTGCTGCTTATATTGCAGAGCTGTGCTATCTGTTTGGCAGTGCGATTTGCAAGATTTCTTAGATGACATATTTCACAGTCATTTTATATGTGGGGTTCATAATAAATCTTTCTAGTAGTGTCCTTGCTGGAATCAAAATCGGCATTTATTATGGTTCTGAAAAAGGCCCTATCTAATGATAGAATATGGCCATATATTACTGAAATTAAAAGAACGATGTCATACAAATATCTATAACACGCAGGTGGAATTCTTGATGCTGAGAACATCACATAATCAGAGATACTTCAGATTTGTGGTCTCCATCCTCAGCTATCACCAGGCTGTATTTCCTTGTGTTTACCACCAGTTCCCTTTCATTTTTCCCTCAGAGGCTGTACTATAAAAGTTTGCTTCTCCTCAAAACCTAGACTTGATGCCTCCACCCTCATCCTTACTTATGGACACTATGTTCTACTTGATCAAGAAGGTGAGACCATAAAACAGCAGGTCTTTCCAGCTTTGTCCCCTCCTGCCTAGAGTGTATTTTGTCTGCCTCTATCCCCTCAGAATTTCCTCCTTTCTCAGTGAAAGAGGATTTCCTTTTCCTATTTAAAGCATCTATCCTGTGAATTCCAATGCCAAGGTCCTCAGGGACCTGTTTCACCAGTTACCCTTTCTCTTCCTTGTCCCACCTCCCTGCCCCACTTCTTCTTCTTCTTCCTCTCTCTCTCTCTTCCCCCTATCATTCTCTCCCTCACCCCTCTTTCTTTCCCTCTTTTCCTCTCTCCTGAGCCTTTCCCTAAAATTGATATACATTTTTGTGTATATAAAGTCTCTTCAACCCTGAATAAAAAAATGCCTCTCTGTGACGCCATACTCCCTTCTAACTCTACTTTTTTAGTGCCAAACTCCTTGAAGAATTTCCTGCTGCTTACCATCTCTACTTCCTAATAAGCAATTTATTCCTCACCGTGCTGTGATCTGACTTTTGTTCCCTGACTCCACTGGAACTGCTCCTACAGAGGTCACCCAGGACTTTTGTATTTCCAAAGACAATGGATAATTCTCAGTTCTTATCTGACATAACTGTCTTGAAGCATTTGACCTATTTGATTAGTCTCTCCCCATTCTGAAAACGTCTTTCCTCTCTGTATCTCTGAAACACCATGCCTCTTGGTGTTTTGTACCTCCATAGATGTCAGGCCCTTTTGGCTTTTATTTGGCTCGATTTTCTTCTCCTGCCCTGGTTTGACTGGTGCCCTCATTCCAGAATACATAGAACAGATTCATTAATTTTGTTTTGTACTTGTACCAGAGCTGCCAATATATTCAAGGCTCTTCCATCACAAGCATTATGTGCTGAGCTCCTGCCTTCCACAAAGACATCTAAACAATGCAGGCCAGACCCCTAGTCAAGGAGAGATACAGAAAAGAATGTAGGAATGGATCTGTGCTTTGTAACTACTAATGTAAAATTAAGTCTTCTCTGTGGTAAGATGTGGTACTTGGTTCTCCATTCAAGGTCAGTAGTGGTAAATGATGAGAAAGTATGATGCACTTCTCTGTGATATTACAGTCACCTTGGTGTCTACGCCACCATCTTGCCCTGGTTGGAATAATAAAGTCCCCTCCACTTCCAATTTTGACTATCCAAATTCACTATTTTAGAATGCAGCTAGAATGATTTTTATAAACCACAATCAGATTCTGTCATTGTCCTGCTTAAAACTCAATGACAACTTCCCAGTTCACTAGAGACAAAATCCAACATCTTTCATATGGCCTATTATTCTGTATCATCTAGACCTTCCTCTCTAGTCTCACTGTGTTTCATTTTCTCCCTCATTTGTTATGCAACAGTCATATAGGTCTTTTCTTCATTACTAAAACATGACAAGCTCTTTAACCACCTTAGGATGTTCACATAGGGCCCACTCATTCTATCTGGAAAGTTCTTCCTACCTCTCCTATTTCTCTACTATGCCCTCCAACCCTCTGTTCATATTTTGCATTATTAACTCTACTCCTCCTTTAAGGTAGAATTGAAATGTCACTACCTCTGAAAAGTTCTTTCTTGACTCTCCTCACTATATGAGGGCTTAAGTATAATCTCTCACCACACACTTTTCTTTTCCTTTTTGCTTATTATTACAGCTAATTGCTAAATATTGATTTCTGTAGTTACTACTAGACGAGGAATAAAAGAGGGACATTCCTACCAATCTTACAGAAATAAATAGGATTACAAGGTAAATTAGATTATCTAGAAGAAATGGACAAAACCTCAGAAACACCCAAGCTAGTAAAACCAACTTAAAAAGACACAGAGAATATAAATAGACATATACCAAATAAAGAAATTAAATTAAAGAATTTAATTAATTTAAATTTAATTAAAGAAATTAAAAGCTCAGATCTAGATGGCTTCACAGGTAAATTAAATAAAACATTTAAGAATTAACACCAAAAACGCTTCTAAAAAAACAAAAAAAGGAGGGAAAACATCCCAACTCTTTCTTTTTTAAATTTTTTTTTCTGAATATTTATTTATTTATCTTAGAGAGCTAGAGAGCATGCACATGCAAGCAGGGCAAGGGACAGAGGGAGAGGGAGAGAGAATCCCAAGCTGACTCCAAACTGAGTGCAGAGCCCCATGAGGGGCTCAACCCAAGGACCCTGAGATCATAATCTGAGCAGAAATCGAGAGTCGGCTGCTTAACTGACTGAGCCACTCAGGTGCCCTCAACTTATTCTATCAGCATTACACTGATACCAAGACCAGATAAAGATATTACAGAAAACTAGGATCTCTATGAATGCCCAAACCCTCAATAGGGGCGTCTGGGTGGCTCAGTCAGTTAAGAGTCCAACTCTTGATTTCGGCTCAGGCATGATCTCAGGGCATGAGACTGAGCCCCAGGTGGGCTCAGTGGGGAGTCTGCTTCTTTCCCTCTCCTTTTGCCCCTCCCCCACTTGTGCTCATTCTCTTACTCTCTCTAAAATAAATAAATAAATCTTAAAAAAAAAACCTCAATAAAATATTAGCAAACCAAATCCAGCAACATATAAAAAGGATTATATTCCATAACTAAAAGGAATTCATTCCAGGGGTGTAAGGCTGGTTTAACATCTGAAAATCAGGCAATGTAATACACCATGATAATTGAATAAAGAACAAAAATCACATGATCATCTCAATAAAGGCAGAAAAAAACATTTGACAAAATCTAACACCCATTTTTGCCAAAAACAATAAAAAAATTAAGACTATAAACAGCTTCCTTAAACCTCATAAAAGGCATCTATGAAAAATTCACAGCTAATATACTTAAAGGAAAAAGCACTGACTCCTTTCCCCCTAAGATAAGAAACAAGACAAGAATGTCCATTCTTACCATTTTCATTCAACATTGTACTAGAATTTATGACCAGGGTATTAGGCAAGAAAAATAAACCAAAAGCATAGATTGGAAAGGAAGAAGTAAAACTATTCCCACTTGCAGGTGACATGGTCGTGTAATAGAAAATCCAAAGTAATCCATTAACAAACTATTAGAACTAATGAGTTCAATATTGTGCCTGGATACAAACTTAAATACAAAAATCAATTTTATTTCTAAATGCAACACATGAATAATCCAAAAATTAAATTAAGAAAACAATCCCACTTATAATAATAGCAACATATATAAAATACCTAGGAATAAAATTTTAAAGTGCTATACTTGTACACTGAAAAATATAAACCATTACTAAAAGAAACAAAACATTTAAATAAATAAAACAACATCCAACATTTATGGATAAGACTTAACACTGTTAAGATGTAATACCCTGCAAGTTGGTCTACAAATTCAATGCAATCTTTATCAGATTTCAGCTGATTTTCTTGAAGTAATTAACAGTGATTCTAAAATTCATATAGGAATTTAAGGAGTGAGAAATAGCCAAAACAATCCTGGGCGGGGGGGGGGGGGGGGGGATAAAGTTGGAGGACTAGAACTTCCCATTTTCAAAGCTTACTACAAATTTACAGTAATCAAGAAAAGGCAATACTGGCATAATATTAGACATATAGATCAAAGAAATTGAACTGACAGTCCAGAAAAAAAAATCTTTCCATTTATGCCCAATCAATTTACAACAGGGGTGCCAAGACAATTCAATGGACAAAAGACAGTCTTTTCAATAAATGGTGTTGGGAAAACTGGACATCCACATGCAAAAGAATAAAGTTGGACCCTTTTCCTTATACTGTATTAAAAAATTAACACAAAATGGATCACAGATCTAAATAGAAGAACTAAAATTATCAAACTAGAAGAAAACTTGAGTGTAAATCTCAATGACCTTAGGTAAGGTAATGGTTTCTTAGATATTACATAAAAAGCACAAGCAACCAAAGAAATATAGATAAATTGGACTTCATCAAGTTTAAAAAGAACTCCATCCAGAATGTGAAAAGATAACGCACAGAATGAAAGAAAACACTTGCAAAGTACATATGATGAAAGGCTTGTAATACAAAATATATAAAGAACTCTTTCTAACTCAGTACTTAAAAGACAGCCAGCTATAGACTTAATGTATGTGCCACTCCCCTCAAATTCATATGTTAAATCCTAATGTCCAATGTGATGGTATTAGGAGGAGGGACTTTTGGAAGGTGGCTAGTTCATGAGGTCAGAGTCCTCATGAATGGAATCAGCGCCTTCATAAAAAAGACCCCAGAGAACTCCCTCATCCTTTCTACCATGTGATGCACAGCAAGAAGACAGCTTTCCATGAACCAGCAAATGGGTTCTCACCAGGCACTGAATCTACCAATACCTTGATCTTTGACTTCCCAGTCTCCAAAACTGTGAGAAATAAATTTCTATTATTTATAAGCCATCCAGTCTGTGGTATTTTTGTTAAAGCAGCCTGAACTGAGGCAGAAATTAATGCTGAGAAGTGGGGTGTTGCTGTAACAAACGCAAAAAAAAAAAAAAAAAAAAAAAAAATACACCAAAACATGGAAGTGGCTGTGGATCTGGCTGATGGGTAGAGGTTGCAAGAGTTTCAAGGTGCATGCTAGAAAAAGCCACATTGCAATAAATGGACTGTTAAAGATGATTCTGGTGACAGACAGCTCAGGAAGAAAAGAGGAGAGCTCAAGAAAAGACTTCAATCTTCTTAGAGAATACCTAAGTAATTCTGAAGAGGTCGTTGGTAGAAAAATGGACAGTAAAGGTCATTCTGATGAGTTTCAGTTGGAAAAGAGGAACATGTAATTGTACAATAGAAGAATGACCCTAAAGGCAATTCAGATATCACCAAAGCTGCCCCTACCATCACAGGTTCACAGCTGGAGAAATATTTGCCCCAGGATGAATTATACCTTGAGTCTCATCCATATCTGACTTAGATGATATTTATATGAGACCTTGAAATTAGGCTTTAAAGTTGATGCTGGAATGACTTTTGTGGTTGTTGGAATGTAATGGATGTATTTTGCATGTGACAAAACCAGGAATTTTGGGGGTCTAAAGGCAGAATGCTATAGACTGAATGTGTGTATATCCTCCCCCAATTCATATGTTAAATCCTAATGTCCAATGTGATGGTATTTAGAGATGGGGCTCTTGGGAGTGACTGGATCATGAGGGTAGAGCCCTAATGAATGGAATTAGTGCTCTTATAAAAAGACCCCAGAAAGCACCCTCACCCATTCTACCATATGATGCATAGCAAGAAGACAGCTTTCTATGAACCAGGAAAGGGCCCACACCAGACATGGAATCTACCAGCACCTTATCTTTGACTTCCTAGTCTCCATAACTGTGAGAAATAAATTTCTGTTGTGTATAAGCCACCCAGTCTATGGTATTTTTGTTATAGCAGCCTTAACTGAATGAGATATAACCCAATTTGAAAATGGGCAGTGGATTTGAATAGACATTTCTCCAAATAAGATATATAAATGGCCAACAATCACATGAAAAGATGTTCTACATCATTAGTCACTAGAAAAATATAAATCAAAACTATGAGATACCATTTTACACCCAATAAATAGCTAAAAAAGACAGATAATAACAAGTGTTGATGAGGATGGGAAGAAAATATAACCCTCATACATTGCTCGTGAAGATGTAAACAGTGCAGACATTTTGGAAAACTCTTTGGACATTCCTCAAATTACTAACCAGAGAGTTACCATAAAACCTAGCAATGCCAGTCCTAGATCTACCCAAGAGAAATGAAAACATATGTCCACATAAAAACTCATTCAAAAATGTTCACAGTAGCATTATTTGTAATAGCTAAAAAATGGAAACAACCTAGATGTCCATCGACTGATGAATCAATAAACAAAATTTGGGGTATCCATGAAATGGAATATTATTTAGCAACAAAAAAGAATGAAGTACTGACACATGCTACATGAATGAGTCTCGAACACATTATGCTAAATGAAAAAAAAAAGTCACAAAAGATGACATATTTTTTAACTCCATTGATTTGAAATGCCCTGAATAAGCAAATCCATGGATGTAGAAAATAGAATAAGAATGAAGAATGATTGCTAATGGATATGTGTTGGGGTTTCTTTTTGGAATTTCGTAAATGTTCTAAAATTAGACTGTAGTGATGGTTGTACAATTCTGAGTCTACTAAAAACCACTGAACTGTGAGACAAGCAGACAAACAAATCCAGTCTGTATAATAAATAAATAATAACTTAATAATTCTGTTTGACAATGAGACAATAACAAAAGCTCTCAAAAATTAAGGTAAAGGCCACAATATTTGAAACAGCTGAGAAAAAGGCAGAAACTGGATTTCAGGGCATGAAAGGGTGAAATCATCTAACACAGCTGCAGGCACCCAGGGTGTGTCCAGTAAATGTAAACTGATGATTCTAAGTTCCTTGATCTGGCAAGGTACTTCTGAGATCACAACATTCATCCTTCTGCCCCATAAAATCAAACCCAGATAAGTGGGCCATTTTCAGTGCTGCTTTTATAGCCAAATAGCAACAAAAAACCCCCACAGCTTCACAACCTCTTTTGGTTATGGTTACTTCATCTGGGTGGGATGCTGAGTAGTAGGGGTAAGAGTTTCTTCTCTGAGCCCTATGATCATGATATTGAGCACTCCATTAAGCACCCTTGGTAAGAGATGGTGGTATGACAATAGAAGAAAAAGAGAACAGCTAAATGCTTCAGAGGAGAGCATTCAAGACAGTGAATGAGATTTAGAAGGAGCAGGGAAAAAAGAATAAAGCCAACAGCAGGCAGAAAGAATACTGGGGCAGGAGACAATGAGGATAGAATAATGACAGAAAAATAAAAGAATATGTCATAGAAACTTTGATAAGTCTGAAAAGTTTAGAGAAAAGAGAGGAAAGTAAGAAAAATGTAAGTGAAAAAGAGAACAGAGTTGTATCCTTTTTTTTTTTCTTTTACCATGCCTACTGCTTATTTCTCCCAAATATTGATAAATATGGAGCAAAACAAGACATTTGGCCCTGCCATTTGCTCTTTGCTCCACCAGCAGAAAGGGTATTTTAAAATCCAATACTCAAAGTGATGAAAAAATGTTCAGAAGAATTGGGTTAGCAATACGGTAGTCCAATCCTCCATAATACAGCTCTCGTGGAACAGCAGAGGTTAATTGCTTACTGTATTATCACTAACTGGTTAAGAAATAAATATGAACTGTTTTCTTCTGTCCAATTTATAATGCATATTAATGGTAAAAATAATTATACAAAATAAGACAAAAACTGCACATAGCTAAGTTTGTTATTGACTAAAACTGACAGAAGCAAAACTTTTTGGTAATATTTTTATCTGCAAACTTTGATTTAGAATAAATGGACTTGGTAGATATAACGTCCATAAAACAAAACTTCCAATCTAGTAGCTATAATTGTTGATACAAATAAAAAACTTGATTAGAAAGACTTCATTTTCGTTGAAAATTTTACATGGAAAATGATTCTGATGAGAATAATTTCAGCAAAATAAAAATGAACATTAAGAAATTGGGTGTGATTTGAGTACTAAGTAGGAAACTGATTAAGGAATTAAATTATCTCAATGGGAAAAAAAATCTCAGTACAGATTTCTTTTGTCCAAGTACATTCCTCTCCATGTGCCCTGGAGGTATTCCTGAGAGTATGTATACTGGCACATAATGAGCCCCTCTGTATCTATTTCAGAGGAAGCTTGATTTAGTTGCCCTTCTGATAAACAGTGTTAATTCAAGAGAATAAGCAGTCCATATTCCCTGGGTTTGGCATGGTGAGGGAACAGATGATTTGATAGGTTTTGTTGCCTCTAATTTTTGTGACTAATACAGAGGCTCTGTTTGAAAGCACCCAGATTTGGCTTCATTCTGGTTTAGCTAAAAACAAATTTGGAACAAAATGTACTCTTTCCCAAAAGCCAAGCCCTCAGAACTATCCTAAGGATAGTTGTGAAAGGCAAAACAAACCAAGTATAGTTAAAAATGGTCATGAAACTTGTCAAAGGTCTAAAGAAAGTCAAAGTGGCCTAATTAAATTCACATGGTGGGTCTAAGAGAAGTCCTTAAATGCTAAGAACTCTTCCTATTCCCTGGCTTAAGGTTCCCCTCTGGAGGAAACACCTCTAGAGAAGTTCTATCCTGCCCATGCCTTCCTTACTCCTCTTTATGTGATTGGTAAATTGAAAGAAGGAACTGGGAATGTTCTTCTCAGCTCCCTCCTGTGATTCTCTTTGGAAGCCAATTTTCCCTCAAGGAAGATGCAATCTGAGTTTCTTGTTCCTATAAAATTTACAGGAGCACACATCTACTTGTCATTACTTTTGTATCAAGAACACTGATTTATCTACCTCTGCCTGGTAAACACAATGATGAATCTGTCCCATTCTGGGCTATAGAGTTAGTAAATCCATTTGCCACATATGTAAGTGATGCCTTCTCATGGACCTTTGCCTAAAATAAAGTTGATATTTTGATGACCATCCTGACTCCCATTTCTTAGATGCTTCCAAGCTCAGGCAAGGAAGAGAGGAATGTGTGCATTAACTACTAAATTTCCAACACAAACCCCAATCTGCTTTCTTTTCCCTCTAGCTATTTCCTTCCATGGAAACTTGTGGAATTTTTGTTTATAGGGTGTGTGTGTGTGTGTGTATGTGTGTGTGTGCACACGCTCTTTATTTTTAGGTAAAGGAAATAGAAGTAAGAATTTGGGATGCATTTAGTATTCTGAAAATCTTGCAGAAATTAAAAACCATAGGCTTCTTTAAGTTTTTAGAACACAAAATTCTAAGGAAAAAATGAGAGTAGTGACAAGAAGTGTAAGTAGGTAGGGCAGGGAGACATATGTTCACTGGGAACAGGCTTATTTCATGTAGGAAGGACATTTGAAACAAATAGGACATATTTTAATATGTAGTCTCTGAGTGACATAAAATAAACAACATTCTCTTGAATAAATATCCTCTTAACATCTTAGAACACACCCATATATTTTTCATGAAATTGATCTCAGATTTGAAAAATTGGTTTGAATCTCATGAGACTTAAATTTTAAACAAAATGGACATTATTAGTAGGGGTATTACTTTGCAAACAGATTGGTAGGTTTTCCTGTATTCCCAAACCATATTGGACTTATTCAATAATGTAATGGAAAATACTCTACAAGGGAAATGCATGTACCCCAGGGATTACATTTCTACTTATGTTTGTATTTGCCGTCAACATCAAATAAATACCAGAACAGTGTTACTGCAATTAAATGCAGAAAAAAAAAAATCAGAAATCTTTGAGAAACAAAGGAGAAAAGCTCTAAAACATGAAAATAAAGAGTGCTTCTCTGGGTACATGGAGTGGCCCCAGAGGAAATTGTAAGGCAGGTGAAGTTCGTCTTTCAGTTTTTTTCTTTCTTTGATTCTTCTTAGGCACTTTATAATTTCATGCCACCTTTTCAAGACTTTGAACTTGGCCTATCTTGGCTAAAACAAGAAGAAGAAAGCATCCTTATTCAGTTTTCCCCAAGCACCTCAGTCCATTTGGCTTACTTCTACACATCCTTCAAGAATTAGGTGAAACAGGGGTGCCTGGGTGGCTCAGTTGGTTAAGCAACTGCCTTCGGCTCAGGTCATGATCCTGGAGTCCCTGGATCGAGTCCCACATCGGGCTCCCTGCTCGGCAGGGAGTCTGCTTCTCCCTCTGACCCTCCTCCCTCTCATGCTCTCTCTCTATCATTCTCTCTCTCTCTCAATAAATAAATAAAAATCTTTAAAAAAAGAAAAAAAAAAAGAATTAGGTGAAACACACAATAGAATATTACTCAGCTATAAAAAAGAATAAAATCTTTCCATTTGCAACAACATAGATGGATCTAGAAGGTATAATGTTAACTGAAATGAATCAGAGAAAGACAAATACCGTATTATTTCACTCATATATGGAATTTAAGAAACAAATGAACAAAGAAAAAAAGAGACAAAAAACCTGACTCAAATATAGAGAACAAACTGAGAGGAGGCAGGTGGGAGGATGGGTGAAACAAGGTTATGGGGATTAAGAGTACACTTATCATGATAAGCACTGAGTAATGGATAGAAGTGTTGAATCACTATATTGTACACCTGAAACTAATATAACACTGTATGTTAGTCCTACTTGAATTTTAAAAAATGAGAAAAAAACATAAAATTAAATAAAGAAGAATTAGCTGGAATGTTCCCTTCTCTCAGAGACTCTTCATTGTTTCTACAGTTTCCCATGCATACTCAAACAGGGAAGAATAGAAGGCATGTCTTAAGCCAAAGGATAAACTTTAGCCTTTCTGGGTATAGTAAAAGTCTGAGCAGATAATGCCTACTTATAACCCAACAATCACCACAGATACACCTGCCTTCACTTCAGTCTAGCCTTGCTCTATTATTTCATTTCAAGCTGAGAGAATTTGAGAGATAGAAGCCCTCTACCTGGGTATTTCTACCTATAAGAGGAATGCCTCTCTTCACAGAAAATTCTCCAATTGTTTTAACCTATATCCAATGCAAAATTTCATTGAGATTACTAACAAGTGCAGAACCAATTAACTGATTTGAATTTTACCATCATCATCAGCATTGTCAACAGACACTTAATGAGTATCCCTAGAGCACTACACATTGCACTCGATGCTAATAGTTCATTTTCTTTCCCCCAAAAGACATTTTAATGAACAGTGAAATAGCTAAAATACAAACATGAAAACAAAAAAACTAGAAAAATAAAAAGAATTAATAATTGGTCCCTAAGTAAAGAGATGCCTAGACTTTCCTCAGTCCTTCTTAATATCAATAGCCATAAGTCATTCAAATATATAAAGAGATTTATTTATACACAAACTGAATAGAGAGAAAAAGATGATGTTATCGATTGAATGTTTGTTCCCCCCCACAGATTCATATGTTAACCTAAGGCCCAAGATGACAATATTAGGAGGTGGAGCCTTTGGGAGGTGATTAGTTCATGAAGGCTCCACGCACATGAATGGGATTAGAGCCCTTATAAAAAAGACCCCAGAGAGATCCCTGTGAGAACACAGCAAAAGTGGCTGTCTATAAACCAAAAATCAGACCCTTATCAGACACTGAGTCTTCTGGCACCATAATCTTGGATTTCCCAGCCTCTAAAACCATGAGAAATAAATGTTCATAAGCCATCCAGTATGGTATTTTTATTATAGTAGCCTCAATGGACTAAGACAGATGATGATGATGGTGCTGATGATATTGATGATATAGATAGATGTAAACAACATGCAAATGTACATAAAGATCTATAGTCTAGACAAAGATATATATGATACACCTATGTTCATATATCTTTATCTAGATATCTATCTATAAATATACATAGATACAAAGAGAGATACAAACATCTAAAAAATCTTGTTAGCAGCTCTTAATATATTTAATGTAAGTGGATAATACCTTTGATTTTACTGATTAAAACTGATTGGCATTAAGGACTTTCCTAACGTCACTTAAAATTCCTAATTCAAATGCGAACTCTATGGTTAGAAAGAGTATAGCAATCTTGGATAAAAATCCAATCAAGAGCAGTAACCTTGACTGAGGAACTGAGTGAAGAAATTTCAAGGCTAAATAGAAATAGCTAAGGAAAGATGTAAGCCTAGACCTAATTTAATTTGTTAGCCCCAAAGTAGTAAGGGAATTAGTTAACCTAGTACAAATGAGTTTTCCAAAAAGGCTTTATCTTTAGCCTGAATAATGGAAACTAAGTCCAGAACAGGTAGAGATCTGAAACACTGGTTAACAAAAGAATATTCCCAAGCAGTTATGTTAACACTGAACACAAAATTAAACACTGACACAGACCTCATTCCTGGGATGCAACACACTGTTACCTGGGTAGTGTACTAGATAACTAAAAAAGCTTCGTACCTAATGTGTGATATATTTGTCTACACATTTATGTGGCATACTTCTTTGTTTAAAGGTCTATTTAAGAACTGTTCAAAGGACAGGAGTGGTGCTTAACGATGGAGGTAGGTCGCAGAAGACCTCACAAGACACAAAGATTTGAGCAGATTCTTAAAGAGCAAGAGGTTAAGAAGAGAACCTGGAAGAGAGGTCAGAATTGTTGGAGAGAAAATTATATCAGACAGCAGAAATGGAATTAACAAATGCCATGAGGCTGGAGAGAGAGTGGTTTGTTTGAAGAACAAAGAAGAGTTAAGAATGGTCAGATTGGAGAAAACATGAGAGAGCATAAGATTGGAGTTTGAAAAACTAACCATTCTACCCTAAAGAACTAGAATATCTACAGGCCTAAGAATCCCTTCTTTAGTGATAGAAATCATATAACACTCCTCACCCCCACAATTGTATAGTATCTACTGTCTGATATTTTCACCTCTTAACAATGGAATTTATATCAAAACATGAATACCAATTGGTAGACAGAACACAGCCTCAGCTGCAAAATTCCCTAAACAATTTAAGTTAAAAAAAAACTTAAGTAAATAAATATATATAGTTATGCCACAAGAAAGCCATCTACCACTTTTACCAAATTCTCTTCTCTATCTACTAAGGGACTAACCTCATTATAAAACCCCCTGGAGTATTCTATCTTTTCCACAAAAGAGGGAGGGGGAGAAAAAGAACTTTCCAGGGATAGTTTTGCACACAACTGACAGGCATAGGTTTCTAAAGGATGGTTTCCAACCTGTTAATAGTTTTCAATACACAATAGCTGCAATCCATGAAAGAGATAAATATTCATGGCACAAAGCATTTATATGTATCAAATGTATATTCATGAACAAATGGCTTCCCCAGCCTTTAATAGTGTTTGTGCGGTCAGTGAAGAATGGACCAAGCTTCCCCTGGCTGCTACCACTGAGTCTCCACCGCTCCATCTCCTGAATGTCAGTTCTGCAGTGGTTACCAACAGGACAATAGCCATGCAAAAGAAAAAAAACAAAAATGTGCCCAGAATCACCCTGCTCATTCCAGATCAGATAGCAGCACCTCCCTGAGTCAAATATTAATGACAGGTTTTATATAGTTGCCAACTTATTTTTCAGGGTAAGCATTATATATTCAAAGACTTGTGTGGCCATATGCGCACCGTAATATCCATGGCTGACCCTCCTCTTTCAGATATGCTTTGTCACAGCACCGCCTCCCCAGAGGGCTTTACTAAGAATACTGGAAGGCGAATTTGCATACACTGAATAACTTTCTCTGGTGATCATCAGCATCCAGTTGTCAAGGCCTCCATCAGAGTGTTCTGTGCAGCATGGAGGCAAGAGAATGACAGTGCAAACTATTCAACAAAAGTCTTTGTTATTCATAAGGTTTGGTGGATGGTATGTGCTTTTGAAAATTGGCATATTGTTTGATAAAAGTGTTGTTTGCTCCATTAATTTCTCCAGGAGGGAGGAAAGAATAGAACCAGGTGAGGAAATGTGCCTTTTGTTGAAAAAGAACAGGGAGTCATTATAAGGTTTTAGGGTACTGAACAAAGCTTGCTAAAAATAAAAAATAATAATAATACTAATAAGAAGGAAATGAAATAATTTAAATTGTAACACACAGGCAAAGGAGCTGTCAGCTTTGCAGACAGGGCCTCCTCACTCCCTCTCTCAATTCTTCTTGGTCATCTCCCCATACCCCTCTAGGTTCACAGGAAAATAGTTCTAACTCTATCAGAAATGCTAACTTTCCCTTTTATCTCTCATGGCATTTGCTCTTGATCCATTCTAAGAAATGTGTTTTTAAGACCATGATGAGAAACTGAAAATATGATTTGATATCATTCCCTCCTACACGTTTTTATAAGGATACCTATTTGTATCTGAATTTTAGCTTGCAAAGTTAAATTGCACCTATTCTTCTTGGTAGTTTATACAATATATTGCATTCAGACTAAGTTGTAATCTACTATAAAATATGAAAAGATTTTAGCTCTTTCTGCTATGAGACTGAGATTGCATATAATAACCAGTGAGGAGGAAGCACCTTGCTGGATATGTCAAGTTTCCAGAAATATCATGGATTGTAGCTGTACTTGGCTAAGATGAAGTCATACCTCCCTATAAATGAAATGGTTTCAGTATTTAAAGTATAGTTTCAGTGTTTAAAACAAAGTGAATTTTGCCCTGGATTATATTATGAAAATTAATCCTTTGCAAAGGAAATGTTTTTGAATTTTTTCATAAATAACTAGAAGAGGTTCTCTAGAGGGTGATGAATCTCTGCAGACCCACAATTAATTCCCTAGATCCTCCCACTTCTGATTATACAATGTGAGGCATGTTGCTATCATCTTTTTTTCCCATCTCAATGAACTCTTAGTATATGTGTCAGATTCCCCTTGTCAACTTTATACTATCCTTATTAATGAAGAGAAATCCAGATTGCCATTCAATAGCATACTACAATTGTTAGTTACTCTACCAGAAATAAAAATAATATAAAAGGCATAAGAATTGATCTCATCTAATTTGTTTGAGTTATTTCTTCCATGCCTATCATGTTCCAGTGATGTGCTATTTGCTGTAGATATAGCATCGTCTCTCAAGACATTTTCAGTCTTACAGAGACATCAAATGAAGTAGCCATGCAGTTAGAACGCAGTGTGCTAAGTGCTCTGGTGGAGGAAGTACAGGGTGTTATTTGACTGGAGAGTTTAAGACACTTGCCCAAGATTCTACAACAAGAAAGGAATAAAGCCTGGATTTGAACCTAAATTTTCAGGCTCCTAGCTCTATACATTCTGCTTATAAAATACTGACTTAGCTTTGCCCAACCCCCTACATATGGGAGGAGCCACTTGAATGGCCACAGGAAATTCTCTTCCCCTGCTCTTAGATAGGACTAGTTAGAATTATGTCACAGAGTTAATCTTAGCCATAAAGGAGACCAAAGCTGGAAAGTAGAAAACAGGAATCTCATGATTCACTGAGTGAGAGTTCCATTTGAAAACAGGAATAGTAGAAAGACTTTAGCTACAGAGGAAGTCTATTCTTGTTCCCATTACATTCTTGAATCTCCTTTGGTCTTGGTGTCAGTCTAACTGCACACTACATGAACCCAGGCTGGAACAGAGCTACAGTAGGCAGTTAGATAGACATGAGCAGCAGGGGAGAAAGGAGGATGGCAGATGCGAAAATTGCCAGGGACCACACCAGTCTCCACCCAGAGACCACCCGATCTCCTTTAGACCAACCCCTTTTGTGGTTTAGCACAGTCTGATAAGCAAAAGATACAGCGGCAAGGACTTTCCCAACTTTGGAGCGTGTGCACTTAAGGAAAACCTTGTCTGCTAGTAACCCCAATGCTGTTATAATATTATTATATTATATTATATTAATTATATTATATTATATTATATTATATTAATATTATTATAATATCATTAGCATTGCAGTTTGCCCCCGGCTCCATGGTTTTCGCTCATGGGAAGATGGGAGGACACGAACGTGCGCAAAAGGTTGGAGGGGAGAAAACCAGGGCTGACCCAGTGGGTGATGTGATAATGACAAGATGGGACGGAGGAGATCAAACAGACCCCCATAAAAAAACATGATGCAGAACTCAGTGGGCTGCTACCCACCTTTAGGTCAGCCCACCCGTACCTCTCTGGAGTGTATTTTTACTTTGTTAAATAAAACCTTTGCTCTTTTAACTCTCTATGGAGTCTCTAAACTGAATTCTTCCCTTCAAGAAGATAAGAACTGAGGAATTTTACAATCCACTACCCGGTAACACTTTTATCAGCTCACCAACCCATGAGGAAACTGCTGCCCACTCCTCTTTGTGACTATATTTGATAGGAAGCTGTTGTCTTGGGGAGGAGGGTTGTAGCAAACCTAGCCTCCCTTTGGCTACATTGCTTTGTATTCCCCACCCTATCTGCTGGAGTCTATACTGGAATCCCCATCATTCCCTAGTGGGTAACCTAGTACCAACCATGATGTCTTAGGGTAAGGTAATAAACTAATTAGAACACAGAAACTAACCATATATCTCACAATGTTTCACTACTATTGTGGCCAGCCTCAGAACCATCTCCTAAAAACTTGGATGTGGGGAATAACTTCTTCCCATTGTCTAACATCTCAGGATTAGGAGGGACAGGAAGTAATGGAAACTGGGATGGGGAGAGAAAGGGGACTCATTATAAGCCAACTACCATTTTAAGCACTTTCTAACATTTTACTTCATTAGCAATTCAAAATAACCTGAGTAGACTGGTGTTACTGATTGAGAAAAGAAGTAGTGAGGTTAAAATCATTCCTGAGGTCACACAGCCAGTAAGTGCCAGATCTAAGACTAAAACTCAGTCATGACACTCCCCAGTACCGGTACGTGCTCCTGAAGACAGATGTGTCCTGACACTCAAGATGAAAGAGGGGATGAATTCACCTTTCCACAGAAACTGAAGAGCATCTTGATGCATTTTCTCTGTTCCACATACAGAACAACGAAAGACCAAATATTAAAAAAAAAAAAAACAAAAAAACAACTCATAAAAGTATGGTGAAAAACTAATTATGTACCACATGGAGGTCAGTGCCTCTGAGTCACCAGGACCAACAGTGCTCCACGGGGTCTGGAATTAGGCTTACAGTCCCTGAAGAAACTACCGCCTACTGCTGCCTGGAGCTTTCCCTATAAGAGAAGCTATTAACTTGAAGAAGGAAGGTTGGTGGTCCAGACCCAGCTCTATAACTGGATTTGCAACATCCCAAATATCACTCCAGCACAGAATCTCTTTATAAATGCTGATTTTGAACTGGGGGCCGAGGGGGCTCAGGGAGGCATCGGCTAAGGCCTAGATGGGGCAAGGTAAGCACAGAGAAAGGGAAAGAAAAACACTGGAATGTGTGGTTAGTTTCAATGATTAGTTCAGTGTGATTGCCTTACCACAGGAATCATGGGTTTGTATTAACTAACAGTTAACTGAGAACCTAACCACTAACACATCCTGAGTCCTAAAAATCTACTTCTATATATGACTTTTGGAACTTCACACACACGTATGTATATTAAGTTCATATATATATATATATATATATATATATATATGGATAAATTCTAAAGAGAATTTTCACTTGAGAAGATGTGAAACCACTTTAGACCATTCATACTGGGAAATTTGCCACTTACTGTTCTCAGCAATCATCCACAGGTATAGATGAATATTATAGTCTTCTATTGTTGAGCAAGAAGAAGTTAGCTATTAAATTTAAGACAATTTTAAAACTATTAAGAAGACGGAAACTTCCACACTGAAATCTTGAGCCAATGTTCATTGTTCATGCTCTACTATTTCTCCTTTTTAGGTCTGTTACTATTTTCTTCACAATGTTTAGATGTGTGTATGTTGGGGCATCTGGGTGGCTCAGTTGGTTAAGCATCTGCCTTCAGCTCAGGTCATGATCTCAGAGTCCTGGGATGAGCCATGAGTAGGCTCCCTGCTCAGAGGGGAGTCTGCTTCTCCCTCTCCCTCTGCCCTTCCTCCCCCCACTTTTGCTCTCTCTCTCTCTCAAATAAATAAAACAAAATCTTTAAAAAAAATAGATGTCTCCCTCTGCCTGCTGCTCACCCTGCTTGTGCTCTCTCTCTCTCTCACTATCTCTCTCTGTGTCAAATAAATAAAATATCTTTAAAAAAAAAAAAAAGGGGGGCGCCTGGGTGGCTCAGTCGTTAAAAAAAATAGATGCTTCTATGTTGAGTGCATAAATATTGACAAATGTTATATTCTTTTGTTTGACTGACCCCTTTATCATTATGTAATACCCTTCTTTGTCTCTTATTATAGAAACAAAGGACCTCTGT
This sequence comes from Phoca vitulina, assembly GCF_004348235.1. Taxonomy (NCBI): domain Eukaryota; kingdom Metazoa; phylum Chordata; class Mammalia; order Carnivora; family Phocidae; genus Phoca; species Phoca vitulina. The sequence goes on from NW_022589722.1 coordinate 6,963,315, forward strand.
AATACAACAGATTAATACAAAAGCTCATAAAAGACTACTACAAATAATTATATGCCTATAAATTGGACAAACTAGAATGGATACATTCTTAAAAACATACAACCTACCAAGACTGAATTATGATGAAATAGAAAATCTGAACAGGACAACTGCTAGAAATGACAGCGAACCAGTAATCAAAAACCTTCCAACAAACAAAAGTCTAGGGCCAGACAGCTTCACTTATGAATCCTACCAAATATCCAAAGAAAAATTAATACCAATCCTTCTCAAACGCTTCCAAAAATAGAAGAGAGGGGAATTCTTGAAAACACATTTTACAAGGCTAGCATTACCTTGATACCAAAACAAAACAAGGGTGCCACAAAAAAGAAAATTACAGGCCAATATCTCTGATGAACATAAATGTAAAAATTCTCAACAAAGTGTTAGCAAACTGAATTCAACAATACATTAAAAGTATCTTACACCATGATCAAGTGGGATTTATTCTAGGGATACGAGGATGGTTCAATATCCACAAATCAATGTGATACATTACATTAACAAAATGAAGAATAAAAAATCATATGATCATCTCAATAGATGCAGAAAAAAAGCATTTAACAAAATTCAACATCCATTTAAGATAAAACTCTCAACAAAGTGGTTATAGAAACATACTTCAACATAATAAAGGCTATTTATGAAAATGCCACAGCTAACATCATACTCAATGCTGAAAAGCTGAAAGCCTTTCCTCTAGGATCAGAAACAATACAAGGATGTCCACTCTCACCTACTCTCACCTATTCAAAATAGTATCAGAAGTCCTAGCCAGAGCAATTAGGCAAGAAAAAGAAATAAAAGGCATCCAAATTGAAAAGGAAAAAGTAAAATTGATTACTATTAGCAGATGACATGATAGTATACATAGAAAATCCAAAAGACTCCACACACAAAAAAAAACCTGTTAGAACTAATATATGAATTCAGTAAAGTTGTAGGATACAAAATCAACACAAAAATCTGTTGGGTTTCCATACATTAATAACAAACTATCGGAAAGAGAAATTAAGAAAAAAAAAATCCTGTCTACAATTGCATTACAAAGAATAAAATATCTAGTAATAAATTTAACCCAGAAGGTGATAGGCCAGTATACTGAAAACTATAAGACATTAGTGAAAGAAATTGAAGAAGACACAAATAAATGAAAAGACATTCCATGCTTATAGATTAGAAGAATTAATACTGTGAGATGTGAAAATGTCTCTAGTATCCAAAGCAATCTACAAATTCAATGCAATCCCTATCAACACTCTACTGGTACTTTTCACAGAAATAGAATAAACAATCTTACAATTTGCATAGAACCAAAATAGATCCTGAATAGCTGAAGTAATCTTGAGAAAGAAAAACAAAGCTGGAAGCATCATGCTTCCTGATTTCAAATTGTATTTCCAAGTTGTAGTACTTAAAACAGTATGATATTAACATAAAAACAGACACATAGATCAATGGAACAGAATACACAGCCCAGAAATAAACCCTTGCATATATGATTAATTAATCTATGACAAAGGAACCAAGAATATACAATGGGGAAAGGACAGTGTCTTCAATTGGAAAATTGGAGAGCCACATGCAAATGAAAGAATCTGGACCATCATCTTACACCATGCACAAAAATTAACTCAAAATGGATTAAAGACTTGAACATAAGACCTGAAACCATAAAACTCCTAGAAAGAAAAAAAAACATAATCAGTAATATCCTTGACACAGGTCTTGGTGATGATTTTTTGAACCTGACACCAAAAGCAAAAGCAACAAAAGCAAAACTAAACAAGCGGGACTACATCAAACTAAAAAGCTTCCGAGCTGCAAAGGAAACCATTAACAAAATGAAAAGGCAATCTACTGATGCAAGAAAAATATGCAAATTATGTATCTCACAGGGGTTAATATCCAAAAGAGACAAAGAACTCATAGCAATAGCAATGAACATTCTGATTAAAGAATGGGCGGGGCGCCTGGGTGGCTCAGTCGTTAAGCGTCTGCCTTCGGCTCAGGTCATGATCCCAGGGTCCTGGGATCGAGCCCCGCATCGGGCTCCCTGCTCGGCCAGGAGCCTGCTTCTCTCTCTCCCACTCCGCCTGCTTGTGTTCCCTCTCTAGCTGTCTCTCTCTCTCTCTGTCAAATAAATAAAATAAAATCTTAAAAAAAAAAAAAAAAAAAAAAAATGGGCAAAAGATCTGAAAAGACATTTTTCTAAAGAAGACATATAAATGGTCAACAAACACATGAAAAAATGCTTAACATTATTAATCATCAGGGAAATGCAACTCAGAACCACAATGAGATATTAACTCACACCTGTTAGAATGGCTATTATCAAAAAAAAAAAACAAGAAATAACAAGAGTTGCCAAGGATGTGGAGGAAAGGGAACCCTTGTACACTGTTGGTGAGAATGTAAATTGTTGCAGCCACTAAGGAAAACAGTACGGAGGTTTCTCAAAAAATTAAAAACAGAACTACCATATGATCCAGCAATTCCACTTCTGAGTATTTATCCAAAGAAAATGAAAACACTAATTCAAAAAAATATATGTACCCCCATGTTCATCGCAGCATCATTTACAATAGCCAAGATATGGAAACAACCTAAGTGTCCACTGACGGATGAATGGATAAAGAAATTGTGGTGTGTGTGTGTACACACATACACACACATATAAATATATACATACATACACACATATATATACACACATATCATACATATGACAAGATTTTATTCATTTTATGGCTGAATAATATATAATGTACACACATACATACATACACACACACACACATACACACACATATATATTATTCAGCCATAAAAATGAATAAAATGTTGCCATTTGCAACAACATGGATAGACCTTGAGGGCATTATGCTAAATGAAATAAGTCAGAAAAAGACAAATACCAAATGTTCTCTGTTATATGTGGAATTAAAAAAACAAAACAAAATACACAGATACAGGGAAGGATTGGTAGTTGCAAGAGGCAGGAGTGGGGGGTAGGAAAAATGAATAAAATGTTTTTCTCTTTTTTTAATAAATTGAATATTTTTTTTAAAAAAAGAAAAAAACAAATGCTTTTGAGAGTAATAAAGGTAAATCAAATGAGATATAGTCCTTGTTCTAGATCAAAAGCACAATATTATTAAGATGTCAATTCTCCTTAAATTGATTTAAAGATCCAGTGAAATTCCAATAAAAATCTCAGCAAGCTATTTTGTAGATACTAGCAAATTTGTTTTAAACACTGAGTAGTCTAGACAGTGCTGATGAAGAGCAAGTCAATGAACTCACACTTCCAAATTTCAGGATTTATTATAAAGCTATAATAATCAAGAGAGCATGATATTTATTTTTTTTATTTATTTTTTTTAAGATTTTATTTATTTATTTAAGACAGAGAGAATGAGAGAGAGAGAGCACATGAGAGGGGGGAGGGTCAGAGGGTGAAGCAGGCTCCCTGCCAAGCAGGGAGTCCGATACGGGACTCGATCCAGGGACTCCAGGATCATGACCTGAGCCGAAGGCAGTCGCTTAACCAACTGAGCCACCCAGGCGCCCAAGAGAGCATGATATTTTAAAAAAAAAATAGACACGTAGATAAATGGAACACAGTCCATGAACAGACCAACGCAAATACAGACAGCTTGACCTTGGTCAAAGGAATAAAGGCATATCAATACAAAAAGGATTGTCTTTTAGTCCTCAGTAATCATCAACAAACGATAAGGGTACAAATGGATAATAACAAGGAAATAAATGAACGGACACACAAACTTTGCACCTTAGGCATAAATTCATTCAAAATCATTAATTTCCCTAAATATGAAATGCAAACTATAAAAAATTATAATGGGAAACAGGAGAAAATTTACAAGTTACTTCAATGACTAATTTTCATATACAATAACGAGTACAATACATCAAAGGAAACAATTGACAATGTGGACTTCATTAAATTTAGAATGTCTACTCTGTGAAAGATAATGTTGAAAGAATGGAAAGACAACCCCCTGACTAGGACAATATATTTTCAAAAAAAAAAAAAAAATACACACACACACACACACACACACACACACACATACACACACACATATAAAGATTTGCATGCAATATATATAAAGAACTAGTAAAAAAGAATTTCACAATAGGAAACAAAATCCCTGAATTAAATAGGGCAATATGAATAGATACTGTACCAAATAATATATATAAATGGGCAAAAGCATGAAAAATGCTCAACACTGGAGAATTCCTGGAAAACAATACGCACCATGCATTAAGGAAAAGCAAATTAAAATACCAGTGAGTTACCCTACCCATCTATTAGAGTGGCTAATTACTAAAAACTGATAATACCAATTGCTGGTGAGGATGTGGGACAATATGAAATCTCGTTCACTGCTGATGGGAATACAAATGGTACCACCTCTAGAGAAGGTATCTTGTCAGACTCTTGTGAAGCTAAGCCTAGTGTCACCATATGGTGCAGCAATTGTGCCCAGTAAATTCACCCAGCTGGAGTGAAAACATATATCCACAGAAAAACTACTAAGAACATATATAAAGCAGATATCAACAATGGCCAAAACCTGGAAGGAACCAAGATGTCTTTAATAGGTGAACAACAACCCAGCAAGATACACTAGGTGGAGACACTTGAGGCATACTCGCACCACAGGTATGGGGTAAGAAAATACATGAGCTCAGACGCAGGCTAGAGGAACAATATATTAAGTCTAGGTGGACTGAGGCACCCAGAATGTGGACAAACATGAGCTAGTAGAGCCTGAAGCACAGGGACAGACGTACTTGAGGAAGGCATGCAGATACAGGGCGTGGGAGGTCTCATCTCAGATGCAGCACAGGAGAGAAAGACACTCAAGGAAAGACATGTGCTGCAGGCACAGAGGAGAGTGACACCAGTTGCCTGACACCGGTTTTAGGAACAGGAGGAGATGAAGACTCATGTGGGTTGACATGGGCTGCAAGAACAAAGGGGAAAACAAACCCACAACAACACTGTACTGCTGCATCCCAGGAGGGTGGGCAGATCTGCCTGGGAATGCAGTCCCCATCTTCCTCCCTGAACCAGGTTGATGAACTGGGAACCTGCTGTGTCTATGAGACAGGAGTTCTCCCAAGATCTGCTATTCTCCCTCCTTTCTGGCTGTAGGGAACCTGACCTATCCTAATAGCACCAGACTGAATTACTGGCGCTGTGCATTGTGTAATGCATGTTATATACACTAATAAAGGCTTGAATGAATAAGCAAATGTATTAAGGGGGGGAGAGGGCGGGAGCTTTCCTGATGAACGGGCATAGGTATTTGTCCACAATGGATGTAACCATGACTTTTTAGGATTAGTGGCTGCAAAGGACTGAGGGAACTGAGGTCAACCTCCACGTCCAATCCTTCCACTCCCCATTTTGAAAATTCCATTATTAGAAAGGCACAATAGACAAACAGTGCTTCAGGTAAACTTGAGTCATGGTAGGAAGACCAACTGGGGCAGCTGTACGAGGTAAATCTTAGCTCTGTGGGGAAAGCTCCTCCTCCCCTGTTTGCCAATGGGGGCTGGATGCCCTGCCCGAGGCAAGCAGGCAGTAGGCATCCAAGCAAGGGTGTTAATACAACAACACTGGTGCAGCAAAACCACTGTTTATTATACACGTTACAGCTTCTGTACACTCAGGGTGACGCAAAATAAAACCAGTTAATTGGTCCATGTTAATGGCCTCTTAAGAAATACGAGTAAAAATCCCACTCCATCCATACATGATATAGAACTCACAAAACAGACGAGCTCAAGGGAACTACCAGTTAGGATTCAACACCCCTGCCCTGGCCCCCACATTCTCAGGTGAGCACACGCCTCCTTTATGTCTCATTTAGGTTTTAGTACCCGCAAACTCTATTTCCATTTCTATAAACGCATGCTTTGCAACAGGATGTTATAGCAGTCTCCAAGGTTCCATTCACCATTATCTGAAATAGATTTATTCCCCTTCAATGACTTCTGTCAGGGGGAAAAAAAAAGTGAATATGTTCTTTTTCCTTCATAAAGCAAGAGCCACTTTGGAGTGGATGCAGCCAAGTTATTCCCCACTATATAAATTACATGTATTTAGCCCTTTTTGAAAGCCCAGAAGGGGAAAGTGTTTGATGTGTCAGTGCAGATCTTTTAGTTCCAGGGGCCCTTTCATGTGATTTCATTTATTCCTCACTGAACTCCATGATATGGTCCCATGTTTAGATCATCGGTCCCATTTGAATAATATTTACTAATGAACAAGTGAAAGCACAGAGAACCGAAGTGATATTACTGCCCAGTAAATGTTGTACCTGAGGTTTAAACCCTACTGATACGAAAGCCAATGTTTCTTTCATGATACCACCCTGTTTTCTTCCATTAGAACACCTGTATTTATTTATTCTTCTCTCATTCCCCCAAGTATCCCACATCAAATATAGGGGCAAGCAGATGATGGAGGCAGTATTTTAAAAGGGCAAGGAGGGGCGCCTGGGTGGCTCAGTCATTAAGCGTCTGCCTTCGGCTCAGGTCATGATCCCAGGGTCCTGGGATCGAGCCCCGCATCGGGCTCCCTGCTCCGTGGGGAGCCTGCTTCTCTCTCTCCCACTCCCCCTGCTTGTGTTCCCCCTCTCACTGTGTCTCTGTCAAATAAATAAATAAAAATCTTTAAAAAAAATAAAAATAAAAAATAAAAAAATAAAAGGGCAAGGAGATGGGACACCTGGGTGGCTCAGTGATTAAGCATCTGCTTTCAGCTCAGGTCATGATCCCAGGGTCCTGGGATCAAGTCCCGCATCGGGGTCTTTGCTCTGCGGGGAGCCTGCTTCTCCCTCTGTCTGCTGCTCCCCCTGCTTGTGTTAATCTCTCTCTCTAACAAATAAGTAAATCTTAAAAAAAAAAAAAAAAAAAAAAAGGAAAAAGGACAAGGAAAGCAAGGAGTGTGAATAACAAGCAAGGCTCCCATATTTAAGGGAAAAAAAATGTATAGTTAGCTGGGAACCTTGTGACACCGGAACAAGAATGATAGTGGGGAGAGAAGGGATGAAAGGGAAGTAAAGGATGGTGCTAGAAGCACTGAGGGCTGGTACTTATTCATTTTGAAAGGAAGGTCAATGAAAAATAATACCATTTCTCTTCAGATTTCTTGTAAGTTCCCACTGGTTATGTTTTGTTGTTGCTGTTGTCCTAGTCTTGTGGCTACTTGAAGTGTATGTGGGGGGTGGGGATCTTCTCAAAGACTAAAGAGTTTTTCCTTGGTACCGCTGAGCTGAGGAGCAACTGGAAGGTGAATCAGGTGTATAACGTGTGTGGCATCTGGAGGAGGCACCCACATGGAAGAGCAGGTAGTGGCAACAGAAATGGGCACATGTCATGATCCCTCAGACTTTGGGATAAGAAGAAGAAAGGATTTAATTTCTCCTTCAATAATATAATACACAGCTGACATTTCTGAGTACTTTCCATGTTCCCAAAACTGTTTTGGGATGAGATCTGTTAATCTATCAGATTCTCACAAAATCTTATGGGATATGTACTATTGTTACCCAATTTTATAAGGGAAAAAACTGAGGCCCAGAGAAATAACTTGCCCACCATTATATAAGCCACCCCCCCTTTTTGTTTCCTTCTCTGTTCCACTTCTTAAACCATTTCATGAAGGAGAGACCTGAATCTACTTACCTCCCATTTACTCTTTGACCCAACAAAATTTGGCTTGCATTCTGTCCTCCCACCTCCAACAATACACACAAAGAGAAGCATCGCCAATGACCTCAACTTCCAGTTCCAGCGATTATCGTTTATTCTTCATCCTACTTCACTTCTCTGAAGCTTTTCATAATGCTGACACACCCCTTCCTTTTCAAAGCGTAGGAGCCTCCTACTGGCTTTGCTCCTATTTTGCTAGCCACTTGCCCTCAATCCTCTCAGGTGTCAGCTACTTCTTATGTTTCTGGACAGCTCTAGGCTCCATCCTTCACCCTCTTCTCTCCTGATTCTAACAAGTGAGTCTCATTGAAATACAGGAGGTGTGGACAGGAGAACACCAGAATCACCTGGGAGATTTTTTAAACTATTCATGCCCTTTTCCAAACTCCTGGTTTTTCTGATCCATGTCCACACCTTGTTGGGGAGTAGAGGCAGGGAGAGTTATGTTACCCCCTACCTTCATACTTAGTGAATTTAACCAGATATATTTGAGAAGGAAGAGCCAATTCTTCTTCTTGTTTTTTTTAAAGGTTATACCTCCTTCACTCTCGCCTCCAAAAAATTCATTTTGCCTGTCTTTCCTCGAATTTTAAAAATCTTTTAAATGGCATATATTGAAATTAGTAAAAAGGGGGAACTAGAGGTGGGGAAGAGAAAGAGAGAAGTGGGTGGCCCGGACATTGTGTACTTCTGCAGAGCAGTAAGGGGGAAGGATATAAAGGAAGCTGCAGCCTTGGAATCCACATCTGTTCATTATGGGAGGAAAGGCCTGTGATGTGTAGCCAAATCCAAGCAGTCCAGGACGCTCAGGGACGCTATGGCAGGAAATCATCAAGGGCAGAGACAGGCTTGCTTATGCCATTTGTAGAGGTGAGAAAGGAGAGTTTGGGACTATGGCCTCTGTGTACAAAAGAGACTCCCCCCACCCTGAAACCCCCTCCATTTAAACATGGCTATAGGTACAATATGAAGAACACAGACTCATTGCTTCTGTCATGTTCTGAACAAAAATACACAACCTGGGTTTAGTCATAAGGAAACATTAGAAAAACCCAAATTGAATAGTATTTTACAAAATGACTGGCTTCTGATCTTTAAAATATAGATATCATGAAAGTCAGGGGAAGACTGAGGTACTATTCAGATTCAAACAGACTAGGGAGACATGATCACTAAAAGCATAGATGATTCAGACCTTTTGCTACCGAAAATGTTACTGGGACAACTGGTAAATCTTGAATAGAGTCTCTAGATGAAGGATACACGGGAATTCTTTGTACTATTTTTGCAACTTTTCTGTAAGTTTAAAATAATCTCAAAAATTTTTAAAAATGTTTTATTAAAATAAAGAACAATATATCACCTATTTGACAATTTGTGTATCAATAAGTATACCTCATTAAATATTCTTCATGAATAGTAAAACTACTCTTCGTTGCGCCATGAACTCTGCGAAGAGCTTTATATGTATTTCCTCAGTTAATCTTCACAACTTCATGATGAAGATACTAATATTCCTTTTGCAAAGAAGTCAAGCATCTTGCCTGGCAAGAAGCAGAGCAAGGATTTGAACCAGGGTCAGTCTGACACTAAAACCCATGTTCTTAAGCAATGTTATTCATCTAAATGTGATGACCCAATATCATTAGTCATCAGGGAAATACAAATTTAAACCACAACGAGACACTAGTATACACCCATCAAAAGGACTGAAATTAAGGTTGGCAACACCAAGCATTGGAGAGAATGCAGAGCAACCATAATTCTCAAACACTACTGATGGGAGTATAAAAATGCCATAAGTACTTTGGAAGAAAGTTTGCCAGTTTCTAATAAATTTAAATATGTGCCTGCCTTTGACTTAGCCATCCTACTCCTATATATTTATCCAAGAAAAATGAAAATATATGTCCACATACAGATGGATGCTATAAGAATGTACATAGCCACTTTATTTGTAATAGCCCCAAATTGGGAACAGCCCAGATATATGAGAAAATGAAAAAAAAAAAAATGTGATATGTTCTTTCAATGAAATACTACAAAGGAACTAAGTGCTAATATGCTCAACAACAGGGATGCATCTCACAAACATTATGCTTCAGAAAACAAAAAACAAAACAAAAACAGGGATGTCTGGGTGGCTCAGCATCTAACTCTAGATTTCAGCTCAGGTCATGACCTCAGGGTCCTGAGGCTGAGCCCCGAGTTGGGCTCTGTGCTCAGTGGGGAGTCTGCTTGAGATTCTCTCATGCTGCCTCTGTTCCTCCCTCCCTCAATCTCTAATATTTTTTTTTTAAAAAGATAAAAAACAAAAACCTACCAGACACAAAAGCATACAGGCTGTGTGATTCCATTTGCACTGAGTTCTAAAACTGGCAAAACTAACTCATGGGTAAAAATGGAGCAGTGGCTGTCTCTGAGGTAGTTGAGAGGGGTTGACTTGGAAGAGGCATGAGAGAACTTTCTGAGGTGACAAAAACATTTTATATCTTGATAGCTGTGTGGGTTACCTTGGTATATCACTTAGTCAAAATTATCCAGTTAAGATTAGTGCATTTAAACATACGTAAAGCTGGAAGAGATGGGAAGAGGGGCGAGATATAAATGAAACAAGCATGGCAGAATGTCAATGCTACTAAAGCTTAATGATAAATACACAGGCAAATGTTATACTATTCTATTTACTTTGTATATGCTTGAAATTTTCCATAATAAAAAAACTTCCACAAATGATTGACAAATTCTCACTATTTGTTAGGAGCACTAAAGTACAAATGAGTGGTTGGTTTGAGGCCCGATTACTGAACATCAGGGCCCAGTACAAAAAAGCAAATCTGATCATGTTTTTACCCTTCTGAGAGACTTTGATGAGTTTTCCACCCCCTGCCCTAAAGAATAGAGTGTGAGCTCCCCAACATGACTTTCAAGATCTCTGTAATATTTTATCCTATTTACTACTTAGACCATCTCTGTGAAGGTTATTATCCCATTTCATAGGTAAAATAATTTATATCAATGAAGGGACCTAAAAAAGGTAAATAATAAGTGGCAGGGCCTAGAGAAAATTCAAGTTTTAGACTCCTCCTTCAGTTTTTCTCTGTACCATTCATGCTACTTCCTCTGTGATAGGAAGAATTATAAGATGGCCGGCAGGATTCCAATCCCCTGCATTTTGCCCTGTTATAATACCCTTCTCTTGAGTGTGGGCAGGGCCATGGATATGATGGGATATCTCTGGTTACTAATCACTTGACTTTGAGTTATCAAAAGGGAGAATGTCCTGAGTGGGCCTGATCTAATGAGGTGTATTTTTTTGTTTTTAAAGATTTTATTTATTTATTTTGACAGAGAGAGAGAGAGACAGCGAGAGAGGGAACACAAGCAGGGGGAGTGGGAGAGGGAGAAGCAGGCTTCCTGTCGAGCAGGGATCCCGACGCGGGGCTCGATCCCAGGACCCTGGGATCACGACCCGAGCCGAAGGCAGACGCCCAATGACTGGGCCACCCAGGCGCCCCGAGGAGAGTGTCTTAAGAGAAGGTAAAGTGTCAGATAGATGCTCTCTTCTTGGCCTCAAAGATGAAGTAAACTGATATGTTGTCTGTCACAGGGCCTATGGAGGGGCCATGTGGCAAGGGCCTGAAGGTGATCTCTAATTGCTTAGAATGGTCTCAAATCAACTACAAGCAATAAAAAGGTTCCTAAACACACAGCCCCAAAGAATTGAATTCTGCCAACAACTATGTGAGCTTGGAAGAGACCCTCAAGCCTCAGGTGAGATAGAGCCCCAGCCACCTCCACAACATCAGCCTGGTGAGACCCTGAGCAGAGGACTCAGTTAACCCACAGAAACTTCTAAATAATAAAATGTACTGTTTGAAGCAACTAAGTTTGTGGCATGTTATGCAGCAATAGAAAACAAATACACCCTTCTTTTTTCCTTCTCCACCTATTTCTCTCAATGCTCCAGTCACTTTCAACTTTTCTTAGTTTCCTAATTAAACTATTACTTGCAATGAGTGTGGTTTTTCAAAGAATGTTCACTTTGCCCAAAATGCCTTTTTTCTCTTTTCTGCCTACTGAATACTACCCATCCTTCAGGATCCAGATGAACACATCCTCTCCTGGAATCCCTGACTTCTCCAAACAAAATTCATTCCTCCCTGCTCTGTACTCCTACCACATCCCATTCTACCTCTCTCTCTCTCTCATACACACACACAAACACACACACAACTTAATCGACAGCAAGAACTTATATTATCCACTTAGAACTAGGGTAGTGCTTAGAACCGAGTAGCCACTCAGTAAATAAAGGGTAAACACACCAAAAAATAAAAAAAATAAAAAAATAAAGGGTTAACACACCTATTGTTTTTCATTCAAATGCTTCTGATGTTTAATCAATCTAACAAATATTGCTTTTCAGGTCCCCTTATAGCTGCTGTGAAAAATAAAAAGATTAGTAGGTCATGTTTCCTGTTTCAAACAGGAGGCGTAAGGTTTGCACACCAACAACAATTATGAGAGGCAGAACATGATGTGTGTCACATAAGACACTGGTCTGTGGAAGGTCTCAGGGAGGGAGAGAGAGGCTCCAAAGACTGGAGAGGAGCATACATAGGTCTCCAGCTACATCTATGTATTTTAGGGAACAACATTTTGCCATCATTACCAAGGCAGGAACAAGAATGGAAGAAAAAATGGCTGCTCTTATCTTTCAGGTGGCTAGCTGAGGAGCATGCCTCTCCTGCATTTGGCCATCCGCAGTCCTCTATGAGCTGACTGGAGCATGCGCACAGCTGTGAAAACAGCCAGAGGCAAAGTTGGGTCACAGAGGGGAGAGGGTTGTTGAGCAATGTCAACTTCCCTCTAAGACCCTGTGGACAGCAGGGCCATGAGAGACGCTAAGCCACAAAGTCTTGCTTGATGTTATGTGTGGTGCTACTCAGAGCAGCAGGTTCAACTGCTGTTGGTGTGAAACCCAAGGAAAATGTCCCCGCAGCTGCTGATGTCAACATGCGCAGCATCAGACACCCACATCCTGCTGCCTTACAATTGCACTAGTTGTCCTTTTACATCCTATATCAAAGAGGGTATGTCTTTTTTTTTTTCCCCAACAGACGTCTTTCATTTTTCAGCAGAAAAGAGATATGTGTTTGAGTCTTGCTAAAGTCCACTAAATGTGAGCCAGGCTTATTTCCTCTCTAATGCTTTAGAGCTTGTGCCACACTCCAAATGATCACTCAACATACTTAATCTTTTGGTATCAATTAAACACTCTCTTCTCTTCCTTCAAAAATTCTCATCTACTTAGTTTGCATCAAATAAACTTGCAGAGAATTACATAGAGTGTCTATAATATTAAAATCCACTTAAATTATAAACCAGTTAAACATTTTGATCCATTGCTTCTCTGAGCTTACAAAATGTTGTAGATATAAAATTATGATTATGCTTAACTTGGTTCCATGTTTTTGAGCTTTATCCACTTAATTAACCATGCTGAAATAATCCTCAGATCATTGGATCAACATAAGTACTCATATTGAGCTCTTTATTTTAAACTGAACATTTTTAGCTTTGGAGAGGAGGGTAGGAAGGAAAAAGAGTTCAAGATTTACTGGAAATAAACCGACAATGGAGAAACTTAAGTTGTTTTTTTTTTCCTAGTTGGAATATTCCCTCTGTTCATACTTTTTTGAATCATTTATGGGCTAAATTTGATAGTACCCTGGTTACCTCACTAAGGGTCACAGAGAAGCACCTCCCTTGGCTGCCACCTCACTGTGGGACTTTCCAACACTTTTCCTGGTCTCTAATGCACTCATTGTAGTGATGATGACACATGTCTTGGCAAAATATCTCCTGTGTTCAGAAGTAGAACAGCTCCAATGTTCTTGATTCTATTTTAGACTTGTACTAAAGTTATCTGCCCACCACAGTCTGACTTCTTTAAACCTCATCTAATTTTGTCCAGATTTAGTTTGGTCAAGCATATTAATTTGCTAGGATAAAGAGATAATATTGCCTTCTAGAGCTGAAGCTAAATATTAGAGATAATATTGTGTTAAGCCACACATTTCCAAACCTGGTGGTCTCCATTTAAGTTGGTAAATCCTTATGAGGCTACCATTAGCTTTCTCACAAAATGTCACGTGCAACATGAGTTTTAAAAATATGCTCATAACTTGGAAGGTATCAAGAAGTGCTTGCTAAATGTTCTGCATTTTATTTCTGTTGATTAACTGGTTTTAGCTTTTCTTAGTAGGCTTCTGTATTGAACCTTGGGCTAGCCAAACTAGATTCCAAATGTCTGAAGATAATTTGTAATGGGAACAGGACATGATAAAAGACATATTATGAAAAATATAACAAGTTTCACAAGTTAATCTCTCTCTGAAAAAATGCCAACATACTTGCATTCACCATACGTTAACATTCCTTTTGCAAGTATATATACCAACTGATAAATAAGTATTTTGAATTATCCAATGGTAGTACTTGTTCACTTGTCAACAGTTCAGGTTTAGAAATGCTTATTTTTGCCTTTATAGCTGAGTTCATCACATTCTGTTCTTATTATTTTATTAAATGAATGAAAGTGAATAAATGAAAAGAATAATATTATGAATTATAAATGTTGTAAATCCAATATGATTGAAACAGATAAAAGTATGATGATAAAATAGCACTGAGTAGTTATTGTACTAAATAAGGCCAACTGTTCATTCCACTGTTAAAGTACAGAATTAAAGAATAGCAGAACATACTGGAGGTAGATCACCAAAGATTAAAGATTATTCTAATAGCAGATATTTACTTAAGAATATAACATTTGGGGTGACTGGGTGTCTCAGTCATTAAGCATCTTCCTTCGGCTCAGGTCATGACCCCAGGGTCCTGGGATCGAGCCCCGCATCAGGCTCCCTGCTCCGCAGGAAGCCTGCTTCTCCCTCTCCCACTCCCCATGCTTGTGTTCCCTCTCTCGCTGTGTCGCTCTCTGTCAAATAAATAAATAAAATCTTTACAAAAAGAATATCATAACATTTAATTTAGTCTCTGAAAATAAACTAGTCTGTATTCAGTGTTCATACTTTAGATTGTTGTGCTTATTTTCAGGAGTACATAATGTACCAAAGAGGGCTACTAACTGTAGTTGTTTGAAAGATGATGTTGGAAGTCAGATAGAGCTGGGTTGACTTACCTATTTAGTCTTAGTTTCCTCATCTGAAAAAGTTTGGTGTTTATGTTGTTTATGTTTAGAGTTGTTTACGAGGAGCAAAAGATAACATATCTTTTTGGGTACGGAAAGGACCTGTCATGGTACCCGGTATGTAACAGGCTTTCATGAGATGCTAATCTTATATAAAAAGCTGTGTATCACATATGTACTAAATGTGTGCTAATTTCTGAGTATACTCCAAAAAAAATTTGGAATGTATCTACTATATACAAAATAATGTGGCCCATCTTGTGCTGGTAGGGTAGGAAATAAAGAGTACAGTCAATGCATTGGAGAAAAGGAGCTTCATTTGCTCTTACTGCCATACCAGACCCTTGAAAAAGCTCGTGGAGGCCCTTCATGCCCATCTGGGCATGACCTACAGAGCTGCACCAGGCAAACATGCTCTGGTTCATCGCTCAGCCAACTCACTGAATGAAGAGGAAGCATCCTGTATCAGTCAGGGGTCTCCAGAGAAGATGTGTATATATAAAAAGAGAGATGCATTTTAAGGAATTGGCTCTTATGATTATGGAGGCTGGCAAATCTCAAACCTGCAGAGCGGGCCAGCAAGTTGGAGACAAGAGGGTCAATGCTACAGTTCAAGTCAGAAGGCCATCTGCTGGCAGAAGTGCTTCTTCCAGGATTCCAGGTTTTGTTCTGTTAAGGCCGTCAACTGATTGGATGGACCCCACTTACATTATGGAGGGTAATCTGCTTTACTCAATGTCCACTGATTTAAATATTAATCTTGTCAAAAAATAACTTCACGACATCTAGAAAAAATGTTTGACCAAATATCTGGGTACTGTGTCCTAGTCAAGTTGACCACATAAAATTAACTATCCCACATTTCATGAACATCATCCTCAACAGATGTTGACAAGTTCAGTGCCTAAGATTACAAGTTTCAGAGCCCAGCAGAAATGTATTCCAACTCTGACTCTTCAATTTATCAGCTCTATGAAAACCGTTAATTTTCCAAGCCTTATCTGTAAAACAAGAATCAAGAGACTTACAGCAGAGGTTTGTTAGGATTGTTGTAAGAAGAAAATGAAATGATGAAGTTGACGTGTTTAGAATTGTATCTGTCATATACTATGAACTCAATAACCAATTAGTATCTTTTCCTGGTGAAAACAAAACAAGAAGTCTGGTTAAAAGAAAACAAGCCCACAAGATTTGTTGATGATTCTGCCTTGGTTAGCACCTGACCCATCTCAAATTATATTTCTTCTAAGTAATGCCTTTTTGTTGTTGTTAAAATAAAATAAATAAAACACTCCATTTACTGCTTTGTAAAACGTACTTCCCATCCAGTTTATCTTCCTGTACCTTTTAGCTCTTGTCTGTCTGCTCACTGCTATTCTCCTCTGCACATTTTTTTCACAGGCAATTTCCAGGTATAGGTCAGTAGATGTTATAGGGATAACAAAGGAAAGGAAAAGCTTCCTGCACTTCTATCCTTGTAGG
The DNA here is from genome assembly GCF_004348235.1 of Phoca vitulina. Lineage (NCBI taxonomy): Eukaryota > Metazoa > Chordata > Mammalia > Carnivora > Phocidae > Phoca > Phoca vitulina. Next base: position 6,979,813 of record NW_022589722.1, read on the forward strand.
CACAAAATTAATCACACGTTCTCAGTAAAGAGGCCAAGTAAGCCAGCCCTGCACTTGAACTTGTTCTCCCCAAATAAATAGTTGAGATAGGAATATTGATTAATGTATTTGACCAGAAATGTATTAGTGCTTTCAAAAGAGAACTACTTTCTCCATTTCCATGGAATTAGACCCACAATTACACACACATACACACACCCACAGTCCACACTACTGCTGCAGAACATCCTAGGAGTGGCACATTTCCGCACACGGAAAGCAGTGGCTTTCATTTGCAATGCCAATCCTCAAGTTAACTCTGCAACAATCCATTCCCTATCCCAACCTACAGCCTCAGAAAATTATGAGTGACAGAGTAAAAAAATATTTTAATTCTAGACTTTACCCAAGTTTACTGTAATAGACATTGCTCTTAGATTAGGTTATTTAGATAACAGATCATGATTATTCATAGTAACCATGTAGTGTATTTTATTTATTTATTTATTTATTTATTTATTTATTTATTTTAGTAACCATGTAGTTTAAAATAACAACAGTGACTACATCAACAACAGTCTCCTAGAAAATTTTATAAAGATCACAAGATCTGGGTGTGAGCCATTAGAGACTTACTGTGTTGCAAATGTATTATTATGGTTGTGTAGCTTAAAGAACCCTGAGATAGGAGACTGACACCCAGGTTCCAGTTCTGGCCCTATGTCAACTGTTGATCTTAAATAAGTCAGTATTCCTTTACGGGCCTCAGTATTCATCCTGGTATTGGGATACTTGCTAAGATTAATTGAAATATTGTAACTGAAAGCATTTTATAAACTTAACTTATAGGCTAGTAGAAGTAGCTAGTAATAGGAGCTAATATTTATTGAGCACTTGGTATGTGCCAGATTCTTTTTTAGTAGAGTATGTGTGTGTATGTTTCTCATTTAATTTTCATAACAATACTCCGAAAGAGAAATTATTATTAGGCCCACACCACAGATGAGGAAACTGAGACTAATAAACATAAAGCAACTAGACAAGGTCACAGCAACAGTAGGTGCTAGAAACAGGCTTCAAATCCAGGCATTTGGGTTATAGGAGTCCGGGCACTAATTTCTCCCATCTTTCAAGGTTAGGACATGAAGGACTGTTAACACTGAAGAACCGGCACTGGTTCATTCTGCAGAAGATGACACTGAGGCAAAGTGAATGTGAAGTTCACACCATAAAATACTAGACACATAAAGACATTTCTCCTACTATTGATGTCCATATTTTTTCTCTGAAGGGAGATGATAGCTAGGAGAATACTTAGGAAATTGTTAACCTGAATGGGATGTCAGACACAGATAGGAAGATTAAAAGCCTCAAAATGGGAATGTTACAGAGACAGATTGTGGGGCTGATGGAGAAAAGAACATGAGGGATATTGATAGAGGATACAGATAAGAAAAGGATATAGAACCTTACAGAGGTAAAGACTTTATTTCTTAGTTTGCTTTTTTCCCTGTCTTATTCTAGAAGGAATAGCCAAAGCTGGAAAGTTCAGTGTAAGCTTTGGAATCAGAGCTGAGCTCAAATCCTTGCTTTATGTGGACCATGAAAAGCAAGACATAATCAACTTGGAGAATTTCCACTCCATGCTAAGATTAATAAATGGGTCTTTTTTTTTAATGAATATACTGTTTTGAGGCCTTTTCATACTTATCTGCCACCACAGATACAATGAGAAATAATATGAAAATTAATGAGACAATGCTTTTAGGATTTCCCTGACAAGTTTCAAAAGCACATCTAACTGTAGATGCTCATCTGTGATGAATTACTGAACCATGGCAAGTGTGACTGGTTGAACCTTGTATATTGTGAACAACAGCTATAATAACCCAATAGTTGATGACTTCCAAGGAAGTATTAGCCTTCACCTCTAATAATCTATCTTATGTTTTGGCCAATTCATTCTGGAAATTTCTGTATTCTACATGTAGATCAATAAAACACAGCTCTCAAAAATTTACTGAAATAAAGATTGGTTTCACTTTAAAACCTCAGAGGACAGGGATTTGACTAATGCAATTTATTAAGCATAGAGAAAAAAAATAGGAGAAATAATCTAATCACTTATAATATTAAAAATCTACCTTTTTCAACTTTGTTCTAAATATCATAATCCAGGAAAAGACTAATCATTTGTGTTGGGTTATTTATTTCTTCAATTTTTAAAATAATGCCTTTCTCAATACTATCCCCATGCATAAGTATAAAAAAAAAGGAAGAAAACATTAATTAAATTGCATAATAGTCAATACTGCAATTTTATGACTTAAAATAGTACATGAAAACAGCTTATTAAAAGTTCCCTTCTTTTGCAGAATTCTAATTTTTAAAAGGTAGTTACATTGGACTTAAATGACCAGAAACTGGGTTTAAGTCAAACTGACCCCGGGCTATAATCTTAACTTCTTCTGACAAAGAAAAATAAGAGTGTGGTAATCACTGGGGCTACTTCACCAAGAACAGCAGAGCTGTATTCATTACCATCCTCATGGAGAGTCATTCCATGAGTGGTTTTATTTCTTTGAAGGCTAGACTCCCTGCGGAAAGAGTCCCACTTGATCACATCTGTACCTTTCTTGAAGTAGCAAATATCCTATGCAATGTGAAGGCATAACTGAGTAGAATAACTACTGTTTATTGAGCACCTACTATGGACCTATAGTTACATGCATTTTCTCATTTAATCCTCATAACAATATTTAGGAGGGCATTATTATCTTCATTATACAGATGGGAAAACAGACTTCAAGAACACACATAACTTGTTTAATGGTGGCATCTATCCCATAACTATTACAGTAATCACGCCTATAGTCATTATTATTAAAAATAAATTGCTTGACCCTAGAATTTTGTTGTAGCATGAAAGCTAGAAGCTCATTATTTCATACAATGGAATGTCTCATTCACTGAAACATTCACACCCATCTGTGATTTTGCAGAAGGTGAAAAACAGTTGTGGTAAACCAAGCAGGAATCTTGACATTTAGCCTTTCAAACACATACTTTGATATGCTTCCTGAGAATAGTAAACCTCGAAACTGTACTTTAAGTCCATCCATGATATCAATAAATGATTGCCCTCAAATAGGAAGCTCTGCATTCATAAACGATCATTGTTCACTGTTTTTAAAAGGGAAATCTCCTCACTGAACATGTTTTTCAATCAGAGCTGAACAACTGAGCAGGCAGTGTGGTGGTAAGAACTAACTTTCCACACAAAGCTTGATGAAGAGATGCTAATGAATAATGGAATCTGTGCCTACAACATAATTTGGCTGTTTATAGAGTTCTCTTGCCTCAAACCTCCATGCCTTTCCCAGGAGGTCTGTAAAGAGATGGGATATTTTCCCCTTTGAGAAGACTAAAAGAAAAATTAACCTAATTTGAGCATAAGAATAGAAGTAAAATGATTCCCAATGAACCAGACGCCATTTTAAAATAATGGCTCTGACCAGCCTGACATGAAATATATGGCATGTCGTGTAAGCATCTTTCCTAATGACAAGTGCAGCACCATCCGCCACGTCCCTGGACCCATTCCTTTCCTTCTTTCTTTTCCAAGCATGTATCTCCTCTGTGTCAAACCCCTCACTAAATACGCTGTTAGTCTCACTAAAGTCACTGGGCACTTGTCGTTTTTTACCATTTTAAAAAAAACTTTATGAAGGGAAAAGATATTTTTCAAAAAAAAACTAAGATCATTGATATTCACACACTCACACACAAATAGACAAAACAAATCAAAAAGAATTTAATCAAAGCCTTGCTGTTTGCTGCTAAGTGTTAGATTAGTTGATGAGATTGTTTTGTAATTTTATCTAATTCTTTTACAGAAGATTTTTAAAAGTCCATTATTTTCTAAATCTTAAGAATGAGCAATTATACTTCTTTTAGAAAAGCATAACTTACATGAATCTGTTCAAAAGGAGAAACTATAGAAACATTTAAGTCCTGCTTCTAAAAAAAAAAAAAAAAATCCTGCTTCTAGAATATATTTAAAACTTAATAATGTTCTGTTTAGGATTATATTTGAATGTATGTTTTAATATCTCCATTTCTGAAAAGGGAATATGATGTATAAATCTTGGCCAGTAGCTGATAAATTATTCAGAAACACACTAAGTCCTAGAAGTGCCTGCCACATTGCACCCAGTCCCAACAAATTGCTTCATGGAGGTTAGCAAGATATTTGCAGGAATGAGGCCTTGTCGTATTGAGCCTCTCTAAATTCTAAGATTCCCATGCTATTTTCATTTTAATCAAAACAAAATTTACCCTGGTACAGCATAGACCTCAGGCACCACTCCACTGTTCCATGGAGCAGATGTTTTGGAATTCACATAATGACAGACAGACTTCCTTTATGAAAGGTTTCTAGAATGAGGGCTTTGGTCAAACTGGTCATGCCTGTATTAAAACCTTTCACTAATCAGGACAATATTTGCATTTCTGCACTTATCTCATGGCAATCTTATCTTGATAGAAAGTCAAGTTTCTTTGAACTTAATTGCATACCCCACTGTTTTTTGGTTTTTGTTTTTGTTTTTTTTCAAATTACATTCCTAACATTTGGAACATTGAATCATGAAGACTGCACTTAAGGCTTAACTTTTTTTTTTTTTTTTTGAGCTATCATCTCAAATAATAGGCAAATGGTGAAGTAATATCAATAGAAATCCATTATAAAACTAAGAACTTTAAATAACTGACACCCCAGCCTCTAAACAAGCAAGAGACACAAATGGGTAACCTTTCCTAGGTTAAACTCTAGATGACCCCCAGAGGACATCCATGGCATAAAAGGAATATCCGTCTATTGGGTGCCCGTAAGAAAGTAAGACAAGTCATTCCCTCGGTGTCTAGGACTGATACCCATGTACTTCCTCGAGAACCAGGCAGACCAGTGAGCCAATCCCTCCCAGAATTCTTGGCCAGGATTGTTGATAAGATTGTTGGGAATTTGGATATTTTTTGTAATCATTTGATATTGCTAATGTTTACTTAGCCTGGCCCATCCAGTCCCAGGGTGTGAGATATTTTCAGGGGCACGCTGACTAGATGCAAACACTAAAGTCCCATTTAAATCCACTAAATGCCACCTAGGTCTGTGCTTTCAAAGTAAACATCCCGTCTTTGATTTCATTGACCCTAGGGAGGGGCAACACATGGCCTTTACAATAAGAAGTTCTGTATTCAGTCTTCTTTGAGAGTTGGAATTCAAAATTTTCCAAATATTCCTACCTAAATTTAATTCCCATTGCGGACTCGATAGACATTACCCTGATTTTACTCAATTCCAAGAGCAAATGTATGGGGCTATGTTCCTGGAGCTGAGTATGTATATAGAAGGAACTAGAAATGCCAAAGGTAATTTGCTATTTTTAACTCTTCTCTGGTCATAAAATAGCTATCTTTAAAACTTGCTTGAACAGGACTGGTATTCCCGAAATTTTGCCATTTCAGTCCAGAGAATGAGCTTTCATTTGACTGCTGGCTTCTAGAGTTTTCTCCCAATAAATTTCTACAAATATGCATACTGTCATGTTTGCATAATATCTGAGTTACAGGAAATTAACGCAAAAAGGACACAGTCCCTGTTTCTTAAGGAGGTGACAATTTAATCGGAGGCAATTTAACCCCACATGACAGCTATTATCAGGGTGCCACTTGAGTCCAAAGGTTGCATTTTATGCAATCTCAAGGGATTTCAAGTGGGAGGGATTTTCAGGGGAATATTTCCTGGCTGGTAAAATGATGCTTAAGATAACTTTTACTGTCTACAGCATGACTACAAGAAAAAGTATTTACATCACTCAGGTTAATTACTCAGATACTTGCCTCAGGCTTCATATGGAATTTCTAGTTAGGTAAGCATTCCCTGGCAGCATATTTTCTATCAGAACCAAATTTAACCTTCACAAGAAAAGGGAAATCTTTAAATAATAAAAATTAATCTTGGCTTTCTAATGTATATGCATAAAACATAGAGTTATAGAGAATATAGTAATAAGTAAAAGATGGGAATTCTGGGTTCTAACCTGCCATGAATTATGACCCTGGGCAAGTTATTGGACTTCCCTGTTATCAGTTTTCAAGGGAAAAATACAGAAAGCAGAAAAGTCTAAATTTGAATCTCATCTCTGCCCTGGATTAGCTGGGCAAACTTAAACAAGTTCAAAGCGTATCTGTTTGCTTTCTAATTTTTACCATGGGGGTAACAGGGACTATCTGAAAGAGTTGAATGAGATAACATACAAGGTTCCTAACACCACTAGCATTCAAATATATGTTAACATATTTATATTGTTGAGAAAATCTAGATGAAAACATTTTGAAGAATTTATAAGCTCTATTCAAATGTAAGAGATTATTATTTATAGCCTATGCTTAATACCTAAAAATTAATAGCAACAGAGAAGAATGTTCTTAGCTGAGAAGTATTAATAATGTTAAGGCTGGGAATATAGTTTCAATATCTATTGCCAATCTTATTCACCTTTTGCTTTTAAATGAGATGTTCTACATTGATTAGAACAGCCATGAGTAATTCCGTATCAGTCTACATTTCAGAAAACATCAAAATTCTACACCTTGCAATTCTGGACAAGAAATCAGCCTCAGACAATATAAATGGCAGCATTAGGTACCTGCATTTGTAACGGGATTTTAAATTTCACTTTAACAAGTGATGTCTTCAACACAGACATTTGCACATAATTCTAATCATTGGTACAGATCCCGCTAAGGACCATGGCTGGTGTTTGATCTTCAAGGATGACTTTCATAAGATCCTTATTATGCTTTTTGGTCTGAATAAATTTATATAATCTGAATATATGTTATATATATATATAAACAAGATCCTCTTGTTGTTCCTGATAAGCAAATCACTTCATATTATAATATATAAGACATATAAAATGCTGGGTTATAGCCAAGCTTGCAGGATCCAGGAAACCATCAAGATTCCATATTTTTATATAATTTTGATTCATCCCAGTCCTAATTGCTTCTATTTCTAGTGTTCCAACTCCATTCTTCTCATCTTCAGCCATTACAGCCCACAAAAACTCTGAAAAGCTTTCTCTCACAGAAACTACAGGTGTTAAAGATAGTAGTATTTAGTAAAGGTTTTCCCTCTTAGAAAGGAAACTCTTAAAGAAGGAAAAACCTCCACAATGAATGTGGGCAGCATGCCAAAGCAGTTTGTGAAAGCCGCTGAAGCATAACTAAGTCTCTAACTGTGGAGAACCCCATTATCAACTCTTTAACATACAGGACACTATCCTAAGTGTGTCATCTGTCTGCAATCTATTTTATTAAAAGGAAAATCATTGGTGAGGTTGGATGTGGCTCAATGAGTGGCCAGAATGGAATTATATTCAAATCTCTATTGAGTGCCTATGAGCAAGTCTCTCTGCTAGGTGCTATGAGAGACACAAAGATGAATAAGTCAAGGAAAGCTAGACTTACCACAATTAACTACTGTACCAGGTACAAAGTGGCCCTATCAATAAATGTTCTTTTAATGAATGCATTATTGCCAGTGTTCTGACAGAAATATAAACAACACACTAAGGAACATGGGAAAAATGAGATGCAGGTCCTGGAAGATCAGGAATGGAGGTGGTATTTTGGACTGAGATTTGGAGAATGAGTAGCATTTTAACAAGGAAAGATGGAATGGAGGGAAGACACGCCAAGGCAGAAAAGTGAGAGAGTCTGGGCCCACATGCGCCCTTTAAATGGTAGCCTGACACTGTTGCTTTATTTCACAGGCTCCATGTGTCACTTGGGAAAAAAATCTAACCTTGGCTCTGCTTGTTAAAACTAAAGATGATTTGTCTTCTGATTCAATCAAGCCCCTTCGAGTTCAGCCTCCTCGTGTATCAACTAGGGATCCTAACTCACCTCATGAAAGGGTGCCTGAAGATGGTAGTCTCAGGACAGGCAGCGCCCCGCACGTGTAAGGCCCCCGACGAGCTGTGACAGTACCAAATCAAGGAGTAGCAGCTGCTGCCTGTCTGAAATATTAGATCTGCTTCCAAAGAATAATTGTGGGAATGCCTAAACAGAATCAAAGCAACTTTTTTTTTCTTTGAATTCAGCTTAGCTGTACTCTCATGGTAATTTTTTTTTTTTTTTCAGTTTTTCTAGATGTCCTCTCAAGTTAAAGGGAAGCATAATGTTCAGTTTGTTCTCTCAGAATCTCACAGGCATGTTTGAACTCAGATCAACTGACACACATCTTAAGAGATTAAAACTTAAAACTCATCTTCATGATTCATGTAACACAAAGATGGCTTCGTCTGATATTAACCTATGTTAGAATATTCATCCATGGTGTTACATTTCAGAGAACTTCGGAGAAAGGCTTTCAGTTACAAGTATGTGTGGTATATTTTATATATATTGGGGCGCCTGGGTGGCTCAGTCGTTATGTCTGCCTTTGGCTCAGGTCATGATCCCAGGGTCCTGGGATAGAGCCCCACGTCAAGCCCCACATCAGGCTCCCTGCTCAGTGGGAAGCCTGCTTCTCTCTTTCCCACTCCCCGTTTGTGTTCCTTCTCTCATTTTGTCTCTGTCAAATAAATAAATAAAATCTTAAAAAAAAAAAAAAGAATGATAATATTTTAAAAAGATATGTATAAATAAACTCATAAAATATCTAGACTCCAGGCTTGGCTAAAATGTCAAAGTATGAAATACATAATTTCAAAATGGCAGAAACTGGATTGTCAAGGCATTTTCTGATTCATTGCTTAGAACAAAATAGCACTTTCATTATTAAATGCTTACAAACATAATAAGCCATATGTCAATTGTTTCATATGTATTTAAGTATATAAACCAAAATGGATTGTTTTGAAAACTCTTACATTTATTTGTCAATCAAAGGAGTACTTAGAATTCAACCTAGAAACTGGCAAATATAAATCAAATGTAATAGCTAAGAGTGGGAAAATTTAAATTTAAAAAACTTTAGTAGGTGACCATAATTAAAAAAACCCTCCTTTATTAAAAATATCCTTTAGGTTGAATGAAAGAAACAAAATTCACTTAGACATTCTCAAAGTATAGAAAATAAAAGGGAATAGTGTATATCCCCCTATCCTTTGGAATAATCTGCTATCATTTGGGGATGACCTGACAGACACATTTATACAGTGGCAGAGAAAAAAAAAAAAAAAGCAGTAGTTAAGCACCTGAAATTATTACTACACCCGTTAAGTGAGAACAATAATGCTTACTATGGGTAAGACATCTTGACTAAATGTGGTGATCTTCTCCATTTTCCCAAATCTTTAACTTCCCCAGATTGGAGATGCCACTTGCCCTGGAAGCTTTGGCCAAAGGACAGGAGATTATAGAACAGGATACTGAGTGAGTCATGAGAAACAAAGGAAAAAGCTTATCGGTTTTTTCTGAGATATCCTTTCATTATGAAAACAGAGGGAAATCTTGAATCTGAAAAGCCTTAGTCAATAAAGAAAGGCCTATATGTTAAGATTTAGTCTTCAAAACAAGATTGCTTATGTGTCTACCAACACACACATATATTCCTGTGAATTAATACACAGAAATTTATTTTTAATTCCTCCTTTTCCGGAACTACTTTACAATAAAAGGTGTAGACAGAGTGATTCCTGCCCCTTGCTGTTGATGCTTACACTGAATTACTTTGGAAGGATTACAGATTCATTAAAATCTCAACAGCAACTATCATCTATATGGTGTCTTACAAAGTGTTTGCTTCTATCTTATCTCATTTAGTCCCAGAAACCCTATGAGATAGTTTCAGTAGGTGTTGTTATCATTCCTAATGTACAGGTGAACCAGAAATTTGGAGAGGTTAAGTGACTGTCCCAAGGTCCCGTGTTCTGCTGGCGCCGGCGCAGGACTCCGTCCCTGGATCTTTTTCTAAACCTCTAATGAGCTTCCAAGTAAGAGTTCCATATAATCTCTCCCCTCATACATCCGACTTTTGAAGATTTGTGAAAAGTATTTGGAATATATAGATTATACTTGGGAATTCCTTTCATTTTTTCATCAACTAAGGCATTGTCCCCTCTCATAAAGCTTATCAAGATTTCAGGGTACCCAAGAATTATTGACAAGGTTATTCTCAAATGGAAGACTTACAGAGAGATAGAATAAAACAAAATTAAGTTTACGTCTTCTGCTTGTTATCAGTCAAACATCAAATAACCAGAGTGGTGTAAACCCATATATTGAAATAATGAGAGCAGATGTTCTAAATCTGCTTTGTCCAATGTAGGAGCCACTAGCCATGCATGGCTATTAAAATTTAAATTAATTTTAATAAGTTAAATAACATAAAAATGGCAGCTCGTCAGTCACACTAACCACATTTCAAGGGCTCTATAGTCACAAGGGGCCAGTGACTATTGTATTGGGCACCACAAAGAAAGAACATTTCCTTCAGTACAGAAAGTGCTATTGGACAGTGCTGGTCTAAAGTGTAGCTGTTGTTACCCATGTCAGCCTGCTTCTTTCTCCAGCAACTCTAGCTCTATGAAGCTGTCCTCAAGGATGAGTGGCCCCAGGGGTGTGTGTGTGTCTAAAATGAACCCTGATTCTACTCTCCCCCAAAATGCTAGGAAAACCAGCAAGTCACAAATAAACACAGACTGTTTATGTGGCTTTTCTTGATGTGGGAAAAGACTCAAATCTCTATGTTAATATCAGTCAACCCTCAAAACAATTTCAGCGATAAACTGGTATATGAACAGAGCTGTGTAATAGGAAAAAAAGAGGGCTGAACAAAGCATCTCTAGTTTGGGTGGGTTTGTGGATAGGGAGATCAAATGAGAGAGATTAGCCTTTGGAGATGGAGTAGTTGGGGCAGCAACAAGGACACGAACCCTCCCCATGAGAGAGGCCATGCAAAAAAGCCAGAAGGGTCTAGGAAACACCCAGGGAATATGCTCCCTCACCTCCACTTGGGGATTTTCTTTAAGGAACCACATGGTTGCCTTGGCTGAGAGAGTGAAAATAGGGGAAAAGATGAAAAACTCAGTAGAAAGGGCTGAACATTGTTCTTACTGAATTGTCTGCCACAGATGGCCAGGCATTCCTGGACTTTTAAAGTAGGTTAATCTGAAAAGTCAGTGGTTTGGGGAACTGGAAAGCATTCAGGCCAGAATCCTCCATCTGCCACTTCCTATCTCTCTAGCGTTGGTCACATTTAACTTGGATGGGCCTTAGTTTCCAATTGTATTCATTCTACAGAGGGCTAACCATGTAGAAGGCATGGTGCTTGGGGAGGGTGACAAAGATGAATCAACAAAAAGAACTCACACATATAGATAATTATCATCTAATTCCATGACAGACATATGCAGAGAGTAAGCATAGGCCTGGGGAAGTTTCCAAAATCTTGAAAGACTCTGTGGTGGAGGAAGTGGTATCTGAGCTAAACCAAACCATTAAGGACAAAGAGCAGTTAGGGAACGAATAGCTGGGGTTCATGGAGAGAAGAGGCCCTGAATAAAAGAACGGAGGAAAATGGATAGATAGATAGATAGATAGATAGATAGATAGATAGACAGATAGATAAATATAGCATTTATACTGATATTTTGAAAATCAGATCCTGTCCCAGAGTGAAGGGAGAAAGACATTTATAAAACAAGAAAACACTCTATGCCTGAACAGGTTAAGAGTTAAAGGGAGTAATGAAAAATTATTACTTAAAAAAGAAAAAAAAAAGAAGGAGTGGCTGGAGATACCAAATAAATCCTTTCCACTACGAAAAACATTTTCTTTCTTTTCCTTCTGCTTTTGCCTTTGTGTTTTATTTGCATCTGCTCAAGAGAGTTGAGCAACTGTAATCATAGAAACTCCCTTTTCTGGTCAGACAGGTTGCACCAGTGAATCTCTGATAGCAGACACACTAGGCTGACTCTTTCAGATCTCACCAGCATCCAGCACTCCCGCATATCCAAGCTTTTCCTTCCACCAGCACTGGGAATCCCTCTCCCATTACTCTTAAGATTGAGGCTAGACAATGACCTCTTTCATATGGCCTGTTGAAATGATTGAGAGAGAAACTTCCTTTGGTTTCCCTTAGATTTAAATACTAATGAGAACCTACAGACTCATTACTCACCTCCTTCTGATTCCAGACGTCTCTTTAGGCTCCAGTTTTTGGTGTCTAGATATCTCTTACTTGGAATTCCAGGGTCCCTGGGTGATGTTCAGAAAAGAGCAACTCACTATCTGACCCCTAGAGAGACTAGCATGTGACAGTCCTTGATGGATTCCCCTGAGGGACTGTTCTTTCTGGAAGCAAGGGACCAGATGAGGTACTCTCATAGAGAGATGTATCCTGTCATCCCCGTTTAAATTTTTTTATCAACAACAAAAATAAAAACTGAAAAATACTCATTACTGACACTATTTGCCACTGGTTATTTTTGATACTTAAACAACAACACTTCAGGCTTCCTGAAACTGTTCAGAACTATATATATGGATTAAAAGAAAGATATGCATATTCTCCTGGGACTGTTGGTAGGCAGGGAGGTGTGGAGGGACAAGGTCTGTGATCATCATCACAGCTCTACTCTCCCCACTACCACTGGCCCAGAAGCAGTAGAGACAGATCAGAATCACATTCACACGTGGGGAGGGGACTTGGGTCTACGGCAACAAATGTGAGCAACCATGGACCCACAGGCCAAATGGAGCCAATCACCTGTTTCTGTAAATGAAGTTTTACCACAACACAGTCATACTCATTTGGTTGCATATCATCTCTGGCTGCTCTCTTGCTGGGAAAGTTGAACAACTGCAACAGACACCATGTAGTCCACAAAGCCTAAAATATTTACTATCTGGCCTTTTACAAAAAGAAACTTTTGACTTGATCCAAGGCAAAGTAGAGACATGCATAGGAAAGAGTGTCCTCAATATTTATCATGTTTTAGTTCATCTGACAAACACTCAGGGTTCCAGGGTGCTGGGCTCTGAGATTACAACAGGGAACAGAGCCACTAGTCTTTTGCTTTGAAAGCTTACAATTGTCTCAGGTTTTATTGTAATGGTCCCCCCCTCTTTTTTTTCCTTCTGTTTGTGAGAAGGCACAGACAAGTATTATAATGTAGTAACAGGCATAGAATAGGGTATCAGCTAGGGTTACCAAATAAAATACAGGACTCCCAGTTAAACCCAGCAAATATGTACTAAGTTGAAATAGTAACTATGAATGAAGCCAAATGCTGTAAAATTCCCTCCCTGAATGGTGCATCAAGAGAGGGCCAAAAAGACATGCTCAATGGATTTAGTGTTTTTATCTCACTATCAAGGCAACATAAGGTAATGATGGATAGAGGAGATGGATTTTAAATATTAGGACAAAGCCATCTCTAGTGTGAGATATATGTGTCATGTTATTTTTAAATGCTGCTGGGGTACCTGAGTGGCTCAGCTGGTTAAGTGTGTAACCCTTGATTTCAGCTCCGGTCATGATCTCAGGGTTGTGAGATCGAGCCCCACGTTGGGCTCTGCACCCAGCGTGGAGTCAGCTTGAGATTCTCCCTCTCCCTCTGTGCCCCTGCCCCCCCACTCCTCGTGCTCTCTCTCTGCCCCCTCTCCCTTTCTCTCTCTCAAAAAAAAAGTGATGTTAACAATTGTTCCATTTTTAAAAAATAATAATAAAAAGGAGTAATTTTTTTTTTAACATTTTATTTATTTATTTGACAGAGAGAGAGAGCAAGAGAGGAAACACAAGCAGGGGTAGTGTGAGAGGGAGAAGCAGGCTTCCCACTGAGCAGGGGCTCGATCCCAGGACCCTGGGATCATGACCTGAGCCGAAGGCAGATGCTCAATGACTAAGCCACTCAGGTGCCCCAAAAGGAGTAATATTTTTAAAAAGGAAGAAGAAAAGAAGATTCTTTCCTCCTTTCTGGTAGAAGGGAGAGAAGGAGAATCTGTACCTAGTGCACAGGAAAACCAAGTTGAATAATTCATGAGTCTTGAGAAATATAAGGAGTGCTCATGTGTACAAGTATATATCTCCACTAAAAATGCCTGGTTTAACAAATCTGAGCTCTTAGTCTTGTGATAATAAGAAAAGAGAATGGGAGGGAGAAAATCTGGAGGTGGCTGAACCTGTCACGTATCCATAAAATCTAGACCCAGAGCGTTCGCATGGGCAGAATGGAAACCTAGCAGCATGGCACGGAGTCCCGCACAGCTAGTCCTTAGAGACAGAGACACTTGTAAGAGGAGGCATGGTGTTTGCTGTCTGAATAGATGACAGCATTAATCCTTCTCATCAAACCTCACGGCAGTAACAGATATGTAACTCACATACAGAGATAATGTATAAAACAAAACAAAAAAGGAGTTTGTTGCGGGCGTTTTAAAAATCAAACCTGGACTATATTAGCTAAGTCTTAAGCAATCCCTAAATTTAAAACATAAGGGAGAAGTGGCTTGTTTTCAGGTCACCCCTGAAGGGCCTTCATCGGGTCTTCAGTTTGTCACAGTAGCAGACTGCAGATTTCTCCTCCCAAGCATTTCCCAAGAAGGATTTTCTGATTTGTCACACATGTTCCCATTCATTGGTCCAGTGCCCTGGCAGAACCAGAGATTCTAAACTTGTCCGGAAACGGGTTTCATAATTCATCATGCATACCACTCTGCCTGGCGCCGAGAGCAGTGGCCTGATCCAAGTGCATGCTCTTGGACATTCACGGTTGACTAAAGGGACCAGATTTTTGATAAACTAATGCAGGACAAAGGTGAAGAGCCTGCTAGCACAGGCCCTGTGGCTGGGACGGAGAAGGGAGTGAGGCTGCAGTGAGTGGGGGGCTCCCGGGGATGGGTGTCCCATGAGACAAAAGTGTGAGTGTGCTGGCTGAGGAAGGTTGCTCCCTGCAGCAAGGGAGGGTGTGCTAGAAGACTGGGGAGAGGCATAGAGGGATGAGAGAGGGGAGGACAGGAAGAAGGGAAAAGGGGAGCCTGGTGAGAGAGCAAATGTTCCAGGACAGATCATTTTGGAAAACACGGTGCCTGCCAGCCAGCCCAGGAAGTTCATGTTGAGGGCCATCCTCAATCTAGGGCATCCATTAACCTTGGCTTCGACAAGGCTGGGGAAGGGGGAAGGGAAGAGATGGAAATGATGCATGGGGGCCCACATCATGCTAATGTTCTCTGAAAGTGCCAATTTGTCTACAGAGGTAAAATATTCTGAAAAGTTTCCCATTTCTACCGTGTTCATAATGATTTCAGCAGTGAGCCATCTGAATTCAAAATTAAGATTTACTTTGTTTGAAATGTTTCACCTTAGAAAGATGGAGCAGAATCATAAGAAAGGAATATGTTTAACTATTGTTGTTAAATCTAAGTATTCAGTCAGCCTTCTTCTCCTGCTGAATATTCAAATTGGAGAGCCACAGAGGACAAAGAGAAAAATAAATGCATTTCTGATTAGAAAATGCAAATTAATGCCTGCATTCTGCCTAAATTCCTCCAATATATCCTTTTAGGTTGTTTTCTTTCATTGTCACCTAGCTGGGAAACTTATGTCATTTTTTTGTCAGTAGGTGAGTGGGAGTCTCTTTGGAAATTTCCTTATTTAAAAAAATTGTACTGATAATTAAAGAAATGCAAATTAAAGCTACAGAATAACAATTCACCTATAAAAATGGTAAAGATCCAAAACACAGATCATTCCCCAGGTTGGTATGGTTGTGACAAAACAGAAATGCCATACAGTTTTGATGGCCTTATTAATCGATATCACAGTTTGGAAGGACAAAAATTTTAAATATTTACCTACACTCTAAATCCTTTTGTCCCAAGAATTTTGCATCATTGGATCTACTCCTCAGGGATAGTTGCCCAACTGGTCAAAGATGTTCACTACTGAGTATTTCTCAGGTGTAAAGAACTGGAAATGATTAAAATGTCCACTATGAGAGAACTGGCTTATTAAGTTATGGCACATCCTTTCAACAAAAATCCTAAATAGTCATTAAAGGAACAAGCTACATTTACATAGTTTGGCATATATCATGATATCATACAGCCTTTGAATATATTAGATGGGGAGCAAGTCAGAGAATAGCATTATAATATGATGACGCTAATCTTATTTTAAAAAACACATCAATGGATAAGTTTCATGAATATTTTATAGGATTGTTATCCAAAGGAAATATCTGGAAGAATTCACAAAAAAGTGTAAGCAATGGTTACTTCTGGGAAGGGGCAGGTTGTGTTTGGTAGAGATGGGGGATTTGACTTTCTCTTCTAACCACACTATATTTTTTCCTCTTTTTTTTATAGGTTTGTGTTCTTTCATAACTCAAAAAGTGTCAATGTATTTGTTTAGGTATTTTAATTAGCTTTTTTTCAGGAAAATTCCAAGATTTACAGAGTCCTCCAAATAAGTATCATATCTGAAAAGCCTAAGGTTTATCATTCAGTTCTGATCTTGCCACTTTCTTGTGATTTCTTTTTTTTTACCCCAGGTTCCCGAAAGTCCCTAGAATCCATAGCATCCTCTCAAATCAGCTCCCCCCATCCCTGCTTCTTTCCTTCACTATAGGTCCCTCTATCAACATCACACACAAGTTTTAGGGACTTATACAGAAAGCAGGGTAAAATTCCTGTCCTCACTTCCAAACTCTCACCTTGGCAAAACTCTGTAAATGTCATCTCCAACGGTAAAGGTTGAAGATCTACCATTCCATGAGAAACACCGTTGAATCTTAACATAGTAGAACCAGAAGGCTAACATTATCCAGTTAGGTGGTTCTCTACCTCTTCTGCACAATAGGATAGCCGGAGGGGGTTTAAAAGCATACAGATGCTTGGGCTGTCCCCAGACCAACTGAAACCAAGTCTATTTTAGATGCACAGCAAGGATTGAGGCCCTTATCTAACCCTTATCAGAAAGATAAGGACACTGAGCAGCAGAGAGGATGAATGACTTGCCAAAGGTCATCCGTGTGCAGGTTAGGCGATGTGTTATTGACAAGATTTTAATTGTCTAAGATGCATGGTAATGAATAACCCAGAGAGTGAAATTAAGCATAAACTTGTTATTAACATTAAAAAATCAGAAGATTTATTTTTTGATTCTAAGACATATATTGCTTGAAAAGTAGCATTATTGATGACTTCGCTCCTGTCAGTCCAGCATTTAAAAAAAAAAAAAGATCTCAAAAAAAATAAATAAAAAAATAGATCTCATGCTGCCTTCAGAGTAAGTAAATAATTTCTCTGAACATTGTGTCTAAAGGAGTTAAATGCCTTAATTGCTTGCATCAATACTCATCAGCCCATCAAATGCATTGATAGGAAGGCTCAAGAGCAGATTTAAATGTCTTAATAAAACTACATTATAAAAAATCTATCTCTGGTTATAGCTCAGCATAAATTAGGTCAGAAAAGAATTTTTAAAATCATCCCCTTATGTTTAAATCCAGGAAGCCACCAAAAATGTATTAAATTCCCAAAGGTATTAATACAAAAGACAAGTTTTGATTTGTTCTGCAAACAAATCCCAGGACATTCCTAATTATTATGAATATTTTTATGAAGCCATTTTCCACTCAGAAATGATATTTGTATCTCAACCTTTTAATCAATGAAGAATTTGAATTCACACTGCTAAGGGCAAAGACACCCCTCCCCGCCAACCATATACACATCACTGTTGCACAGCTCAGAAATCGTAATTGTTCAGCTTTCCCTTTAAAGGGAGTTTGAGAGCCAGAAGCTGCTATTGACTGTTTTCAGGCAAAATTCTAAAATTTCCCTTAGTGGTAGTCCCAGCTTCAAAATCTCAGATACCTGCTCCACGAAGCCTGTGCTAACTAACGAAAAAAATGTAGAATTAAGAGGCAAGACTCTGGGGCGCCTGGGTGGCTCAGTCGTTAAGTGTCTGCCTTCGGCTCAGGTCATGATCCCAGGGTCCTGGGATCGAGCCCCGCGTCGGGCTCCCTGATCCATGGGAAGCCTGCTTCTCCCTCTCCCACTCCCCCCTGCTTGTGTTCCCTCTCTCGCTGTGTCTCTCTCTGTCAAATAAAAAAAACCTTTAAAAAAAAAAAAAAAAAAAAAAGAGGAAAGACTCTAACCCTGTCTAACTCTTTGAGCTATCTTCCAAAAAATGTGTCCTTAGGGAGCCTGAGCAGCTCAGTTGGTTGAGCATCCAACTCTTGGTTTCGGCTTAGATCATGATCTCAGGGTCCTGGGATCGAGGCCTGCATTGGGCTCTGTGCTCAGGGCAGAGTCTGCCTAAGATTCTGTCTCTCCCTCTTCCTCGGCACCCCACCCCACCCCGCTCACATGCTCTCTAAATAAATAAATAAATAAAATCTTAAAAAAAAAAATATGTCCTTAATCCAAACATGGCTTGAGCTAGGACTAAGGGTCATAACACACGAAAGAAGGAAAACTTCTTGGCACAAGCACAGCACACTTAGTTGTACACAGAGATCTGAAAGTCAGTTTCTAGCAACTGCCTTGACGAGTATGAATCTGCCATTCTAAAGGTACAGGAAATACTTTCATCTGCTGGTACTTCTTGTTTGTTTCAGGGAAATATTGACCCTAATGAACTTTTCAAAATCCCCCATAAACAATGTAAACAAAGCTAGATTCCATCTTTAAGCAGTACATACTCACAGTTTCCCCTTCTTTGAATGGAGAGACTTTAATCGCCGCCCTGGAGAATCCATTATCTGGCTGTTATGTTATTTTCAAAATTCACTGTTTTTGTTAATCCTACATGAGGAAATATGAGCTTCTATTGGTATATCTGGTGCAGCCTCATTAAGTCTTCCAGAACTTTAAATTCTCCATCTTTTATTTTTCTTTCAATAATATGATAAATCCTGTGGGTCTCTGCCTGAGCTAGACAATATGACATTTATTTATTCAAAAACATTTCAAAAGAACCACTTTAAAAAGTTTTTAAACTCCTTAATAATATTATCCTAATCCATCATGTTGCCTGCTATTTGCATAGTCATTTCACTGGATAGTTTATGATAAATGGAAGTGAAAGGATTTTCCTACACTGCCATTTTTCACAAGACTCGCTTTCTCACTAGAACAACATTAGCGACAGTTTCCTCCTGAGACCCCTTCAGTTGGTCCCAACTTTCTAAAGAGACGTGGGGCTGCCTCAGCAGACCACTGATCTTGTATACTGTCTCTTTCTCTACTCAGCTGCCCTCTCATGT
The DNA here is from genome assembly GCF_004348235.1 of Phoca vitulina. NCBI lineage: Eukaryota > Metazoa > Chordata > Mammalia > Carnivora > Phocidae > Phoca > Phoca vitulina. Next base: position 6,999,081 of record NW_022589722.1, read on the forward strand.
TGACTCCCCGAAGACTTTGGGGAAAAAAAATGGTCACGAGGCTTCACATTCAAGTCTGTGTATCCAAGAGCACAAGTGAGCAGGATTCTGTCACACCCAAAGCTCCTAGAGTCATTGAATTTGTACTTCTTTTGTTACCTTTTCCCAAGTACCTTATGACTCTAACATGACCCATCCAAACTTCAGAGAGCATATTCATCAATAGGTCATGATTATTATGGGCTGAATGGTATCCCCTATGTTGAAATCCTATCCCCCAGTACCTCAGAATATGACTGCACTTAGAGATGAGCTCTTTAAAAGTAATTAAGATAAATGAGGTCATAAGGGCGGGCCCTAATTCAATATAGCTGGTGTCCGTATGAGAAGGGGAGACTAGACAACAGGTATGCACAAAGGGAAGTCCATTTTAAGGCAGAGAGAAGACATCCATCTACAAGCAAAGGAGACAGGCCTCAGAAGAAACCCTGCCAACACCTCGAGCTCAGACTTCCAGCTTTCAGAACTATGAGAAAATAAATCCCTATTGTTTAACCTTCTCAGTCTGTGGTACTTTGTTATGGTAGCTCTAACAAACTAATACAAGCAATTTTCCCTAATTCAAGTTTGAGCAGCTATAAGGGGCTAAAGGGAAGTATGGGAAAAAGTAAGACTAGAGAGAAAAGCTAGGTCAAGATCATATATTATCTTAAAGTTGTGGGAAGGAATTAGAATTTTACTCTAATGATATGGAAGGGGGAGGTATGGAATCCAATAGTAAAAGATTTGGAGAGTTTTGATAGAGAGGTAATGATGTAAACCAGACATGCAGTGTATTAAAAACCAAATGGGTAGTAAGAACTTGGACTCGGGGAGTGTAGGTGATGAAACTACTAATGTCTTCCCTCTAACAACAACCCATGTGATGTTAGCTGATATTTAATACAAGAAATTAAATACAAGTTTAATGCCTTGAACTAATGCAACAATTTTGCTTCCTCAGGGGAAGGGGAATATAGCAGTAGCCTGAAAAATGACTTACAGCTATTACCTAAATATACATAATTCTTTTCTCTTATAAAGTTGACTACTCATAGAACAAATTATAATTTCTCCACACCTTACATTTAGGATAATCTGAAAATATGTTCTCCCTGGAGACTGATATTTATGGATATGTACCATTTTAGTATATAGACATAGAAAGGAAAGAGTAGGTCAGGTTTTGTTTTGTTTTTGCTTTTGCGTTTGTTTTTTGCCATCAGGCATTAGGTACCCTTAGTCTTATATCCTAGTCAATTATATTTTACAAGTGAAAGCTAAAAATCATATTTGTGCTATTTTCTTCCACATCAAAACTCTCCAGTGATTATGTGATTATAGGTCATAATAGTGACCAGAGAGTATCATCTGCTAGCCACTGCAGTCTTCGAAGACAGCTCTACATTTTATAAATAGGAACCTTTGTTTCAGCTCACCTAGCTAAGAGTAGTCATAATATGACTGGGATTTCACCTGAAAATTTACAATGATAGCCAAAATCAAGTCTCCAAGTTTTACCGAGATATTGCCAGAGTATATTAAATGTTCACCATTGTTTTGCTATTTGGTTGGTTGTTTGTGGTTTAGACTGTAATTAAAATTCAGGGACAGAGTATGCAAAATGTTTAGCATAAGGCCGGCTGGATATTCAAAAAATGTATAGTTTATGAGTTACCAAATGAGTAAATGAATGTATCATAGTTAGAGCAGAATTGCAGCTGATTTTCAAGGAGACTGGAATCATGTACTAGAAAGTTGCCAGGAACTCAAACCATACCTTTTCTCTGCCTTTATTTCTGCTTTATTTTTCTCCTCCACTAACTGGCTTTTCTCTGCTCTATTCTCTTGGGTGTCCCAGTGTTCTTGAGTTTAAATCTTTTTAACATGTCAGTATGTTATGATTTATAGTGTCTCTTGTTCCCAGTTCCAAATCTCTGGGATGATCTGATGGGTTCAGCTTAAATCAAGTGTCCACCCAAGATCCAATTGGCCTTGGCCAGGAGGACAGGCTTACACATGAAAAGCATGACTCCTGAGTAAACTTCCTAGGTAAATGATAGGCCAGTTTCCACAGAAAAAGGAATTGTGAATTGGGTAGATAACTAAAAGTATCTTCTGATAACTGGGTCAGAGGGCAGGGAATGAGTGTGGAGTGAAATTTTACTGAAAGATGAATAAATGAAAGGACATCAAGATAAGATGCAAAGGAAAGATGAGAAATAATGACTTTGAATCAAAATGGAAAAAAGATTTGGAGCCAATATCACAAAAGAATAATCCATAATTCAGTGGGTCATCTTTCTGCTCATGGCCCCAAATGGATTTTGATTAGGTTCTGCCAAATACACATTTCAAATTAATTATATTTTGGAAATCCTATTATATTGATCTTATTAAGTTTTATAAGTGATTTGTTTTCAAGATATTCATACATATAGTATACACTTACATGAAGATTAAGAAATATGTGAACTCAACCTATGAATATTTTCACATTTTGTTACTTCTTATACATTTATAAATCAAGAGTAGCACAAAAACTCACTTCAGAATACATTTTTGACATTCTTTCATCATTGAATGGAGAATAGCTTTTTTTTTTTTTTTTTAATTAGCTAAACTTGGGTTTCTGCTGAAGCAGTTGAGGATCCAAGATGCTCTAGGCTACAAGCTGAAGTTTGGAAAAAATTCAACCTGCTGACTTTTATCCTCTCTTTTGGACAAGATGGCTGTGGGTAATTTGGGCCTCTGGCTATGAAACATGAACCTGTCTATCTGCATTATTAATGGATGCTTGATGAGGTGAGCTAACAGTGACTATGGTTTCTTTGCAAAAAGACCAACAGGAAATTTCTTAAGATGGAAAAAGTCAAACAGACAGAAAGATGATGATAATAACTAACATTTAGAGATTGCTTATGATGTGCTATGCAATGTGGTTTATTTGATTTAATACTTATATTGGCCCATGGCATGAATACTACCATTACCTATTTTAAAGATTAGGAAATCAAGGCTTGAAGAAGTAAACTACTCAAGGTCACAGTAGCTAGGAATAGGGTGGAACTGAAATTTCATCCCAGGTACCATGACTCTAATCATCATTCTCCTATAGATCTTAATTAATACTTTACTGCATCCTTCATGTTGAGGATTAAATTCCAGGTGGAGCCAACGAGTCATAAGAGTAATGGCCCTGAAATTCCTCTCCCTGGACCAAGTCATACCTGGATTCTTTTAAGCATGAGATGCGGAGAGGGACATAGGAGAAATGCTGCAGGATACAGATAGAATTAAAACCAGTTTATAAAATCCCCAGAACAAAACAGTTGAAAAGGTTTTATGTGTGTCTACTTCCTGGTTAATATAATGCACAAATAGCATTTAGATATTACTTGCACTTCAACTGTGTCAATTGTTCTAAGCTCTAAAGCTGGAATTTCTTATTCATGGATAGGGAGAAAAGGAGCAGGGAGAAGCTGATAGAGAGTTATGCCAAAAATATAATTAATTCTCTGCAGGAAACACCAAGGAACTACTCCATAAGAGGGGAAGACATTTCTGACCTTTCTTCTCCTCTTACTCCATAAGAGGGGAAGAGTGTTCTGGGTAGATTATAAGCCCAGATGGAAATGTGCTTACAACCTCCAACCACTTACGGTAAAATCCAGCTATGACTTCCATCCATGGTGAGATCATATTACAACTTCCTTTTGCTTTATTTTGAATAGAAATGGGCATATTGATCCTTAATCTGTGTATGTAAGTATGGATATATAAGCATAGAGATATATAAAAAATATCCTAAGCAAAAAAGGAATTTGGATATTTTGCATACTTTCATCATTCCTAAATGAGATGGGCAGGTATCTTATAGGTGAGCTCTCAGTGACGTTGATTATCATACTTTGAAATAATGATTATAATTTATTTTTCATCTATTTCTATGAAAAGAAATTAATAAATGGCTATTCCAAGAATTTCAGGCCATTTGTTTACTTTCCCAGTGATACACTTCCTTCACACAAGCTTCCAGATTTGCTCCTAATGTGTGAATGGGCATGAATGGGAGACACTAAATATGGGGAAAGGGAAAAAGGGTCAAAGAGATTTTCACGGGAAAGAGCAGATGGTTTGGGTTTTCGTAGTTAAAACCAAAATCCTGGACCACAAATTCTTTTAACCCTACCACAGAAGTCTTCATCAGGAATACTCTGGTCTTAAAGTAAACAGCACTCATCCTCAGCCTGCCTTCAAAAATGGAAAACATAATTAAATTGTATTACATCAAATATTTTCAAGTATTTGAGTACCCAAATTTGAAGAAAAAAGAAACTTGACTGTATTTATTGGCTTTTTAGCTGTGCTTCTTTGCAATATATTTTGGTGATTCCTTCTGAAACTTTTCAGTCTCCTTAAAGTTAGTATTTTTGTGCTATTCCACATAAAATACAATCATAGTCCCATTCACTGTTTTCCCCAGTCCTTTATATTACAATTGTTATGTTTGTTACATCATCATACAGTACAATATTATATCTTTTCCTTTAAACAGTCATATATTGGGGCACCTGGGTGGCTCAGTCGTTAGGCGTCTGCCTTCAGCTCAGGTCATGATCCCAGGGTCCTGGGATTGAGTCCTGCATCGGGCTCCCTGCTCCGGGGGAAGCCTTCTTCTCCCTCTCCCACTCCCCCTGCTTGTGTTCCCTCTCTCTGTGGGTCTCTCTCTGTGAAATAAATAAATAAAATCTTAAAAAAATAATAAAATAAAATAAACAGTCATATGTTTTTCAAGAAATTAAGAATAAAAAAATAGTCTGTTTATGCACACCTTTTCTAAAGTTCTTAATTCCTGCCTGAGGACCTGAGTTTCTATCTGTTATCATTTCCCCTAATTCTGAAGAATTTCTTTCAGTGTTTTTTGTTTGTTCTGTTTTTTTGTTTTGTTTTGTTTTTGTAGCACAGGTCTGCTGGTAATTGGTTCTTTTCATTTTCTTTCATCTGCAAACGTATTTTGCTCTATTTCTTGAAGGGTATTTGGATGGGGGGGAGGGGAGTATAGAATTCTGGGTTGAAATTTCATTCTTACAGCACTGTAAGCAGATTGTTATACTGTCTTCTGGATTTCGCAGTTTTTGTTGAGAAATTAGTAGAATTTGATCATTGTTCCACTATATATATAATGTGTTCTCTAGCCACTTTCAGGACTTTCTGCCCAACTTGGATTTTCTAGCAGATTGCCTATGATGTGCATGGGTGTGGTTTTCTTTGCATTTGCCTTTTTTGGATTCACTGAGCTTCTTACATCTGAAATTTTTTGTTTTTCACCAAATTGGTGAAATTTTGGCCATTAGTTCTTAGGACATGTTTGCTGCCTAATTCTTTCTTCCTTTTCCTTCTATATTTTCAATTACACATATGCTATACCTTTTTATATTGTTCCACAGGTCCCCAGGATGCTATTTTTTAAAATTGTTCCTCAGATCAGATAACATATATTACAGTTTACCAATTTATTTCTCTGTCATCTCTATTCTCCTGTTAGCCTATCCAGTGTATTAAATTTCAGATTTGAAGTTTAAGTTATAGAATTTACATATGGTTCTTTGATATAGTTTAAATTTCTCTGCTGAGTTTTCTATTTTCATTTCTTGTGAACATATTTTCCTTTATTTTATTGTGCTTAGTTACATTAGTTGCTTTAAATTCCTTAGTCTGCTAGTTATTCCTTGGGTTGGTCTTTGTTGATTATCTTTTCTCTTAAGATCAGCTCATAATTTCCCAAATCCATATACATCAAGTAATTTTCAATTGTGTACTGAACATAGTGGATGATCCAAGAATAATTTCTGTTGTTCTTATTTTAGTAAGCAATTAATTTTGTTGCTCTCAAGCTGAAAAATCTTTTTTTTTTTAAAGATTTTATTTATTCATTTATTTGAGAGAGAGAGAGAGAGAGAGAGCGAGCACATGAGAGGGGGGAAGGTCAGAGGGAGAAGTAGACTCCTTGCCGAGCAGGGAGCCCGATGCGGGACTCAATCCCAGGACTCCAGGATCATGACCTGAGCCGAAGGCAGTTGCTTAACCAACTGAGCCACCCAGGCGCCCGAAAAATCTATCTTTTGAGTGGCAACTAAAATATAAGTTGTATTATTTTATCCTCAGTTGGACTGCTTTAAGTCTGATCCACAAATGTATAGTCCAGGAGTCAGTCTAAGACTTGGGCAGAATTTGTATACAGAATTTGGAGCTTCTCATCCCTGACTCTCTTCTCTCCTGGAATCCCTCTTCACTTTCCCAGCAGTTATGATCTCTCTCATCTCTGTCCTCTCATTTTTCAGGCCAGAAAGAGTGGTGCCGCCTGTAAAAATAAGATACTCACACATGCCATTCCAGCCAGCCAAGTGTCAACTTCTAGAATGGGTAGAATTTTCTTCATTATTTTCTTTGTCACTCACTAGTGCTGTATCTTTTTTTTTTTAATTTTGTCTGGAGTTATAATTATTATCCATAAGAGTAAGAGGTTACTTGGCCATACCAGAAGTCAATCTTGAGGTTATGAAATGTAGACGTGGTTCATTTTGTTATTTCTTTCTTCGTTTTTCTTTCCATTGCCTTGATTATAGAAATAAGCTTTGAAGAACATAGTTTGTTTGATTTTTATTGTTATTTTAGTTGTTTTCATTTCTTTTTTTACAAAGTGGACAGTTTCTCCCCTCAAACATATGAGGCAAATTACTAAGAGAACTGAGGTGTCTGGAGAGATTTTAATCAAAAAGAAGAAAATTTCATTCAGTAAAGTAGGAGATAATTCCAAATACATCAATGACACACCAGATTAAATGGAAAGGTGACTGATGTAGGAAAAGAGGACCAGGAAGAATTTGGCCAGAACTCACACCCAGGTTTGAACTACTCTAAGGTCGATGCTCTTGACGCCCCATGCTATATTGAGAAAGAATATTAAAACAAAAAAATGGGAAAACACTATTTAACATGGAGGAGAGAGAGGGAGCCAATGCAGAATTTTTTCAAGAACATGAAGAAATCAGCGAAAAATATCTTTTTAGAAAATGGTGCTGTGTCATCTACTAATGGAAACCAAGTTACAAGGGGGTTTCTGAATTCTAAACTTGAAATGGCAATCTCTTGATGTAGAATTAGGCAAGGATCTTGAGTACTGTAGAGAAGGAACAATGAGATATATTAAATATATTTACAGAAGAATTATTTCTCTTGGATGTCATTTTTATTGCCCCTTATTATGATTTGCTATTATTGCGAAAAATAAGGTTAAGTATTCTGACCATCTACAAGAGCCTCAGGAATGAGGCCCAAGGGTAACTGCAGTAACTTCTTTAGGAATACCTATTAGTTTATCAATAGAAAAACACTTTCTGACCACCTGTTTACACACATACTCTGCTGTTAAGTCATTGACACATTAAAGACCACATTGATGTAGGTTGACAGAAACAACTTACTGATCAACCTGAACAAGTGTTTGCATTAAACAATAATTTATACTATGCATAAGCAAAGGTAGGTGCATTCGCTGTGGGGTGGCAGATACAGAGACTAGCAATTTCTTGTTTAGACAGAAAGACCTGACAAGGAAGAGCTCATTAGGGTCTCTGGAGAGTGGCTGACAGCCGAGGAGCTGTCGGCTCTGTCAAAAGACCTTTGAAAATAATTCTTGTTTTTGAATCAGAATTTTCTGAATCACCAGCAGGATGCCAGAAGCACATTGTTTGCTTCCTTGACTATTTCCTCATCCTTCAGTGTTATCAGAATTTGCCCAAAGCCTTAGCTGCCTTTGAAAACTTTTGTGCTTTGGCATGCATGCCCACAAAAAAACTGGAATTTGTTTTCTCAAAAATCCCTTTGTGTCCTTGCTTATATTCTTGCTAATTAATGTCAGGACTTCCTTTGAAATATATGGTTACTGAGAATACGTCATCGTGTGTGTGTGTGTGTGTGTGTGTGTGTGTGTGTGTGTGTGTGTGTGAAAGAGAAAGACACATACAGAGAGACAGAGACAGAGAGAGACTGGGAGACTGGTTGACTTTGACTTCATGTCTCTAAGATGGACATGAAGACATAAGAAATAGAGTGCTGGACTTGCAAAAAGAGAACTTACTCAAATAACTGTTGTTCAAAAACCTAAAAACAAAACAAAAAAATCCCTGCAGATGGATTCACTATAGTTACATACTTTAATATTCTGCCTCTCAGATCTTCCACTTTGCATAACAGGTTCTAATTTTCTATCCCAAAATCAGAATCTACTTCAAAATACACACATGGCATTCTCAGCACCAGCATTCCCAGACTTCATGTGTATTTAACTTTGGTGTCTCATCTTCCCATGCATCTCACCCCCTGCCCCCAACATACCCACCCTCAGTATTACCCTCACAGCAGTGTTACCAGTAGCACCCACTTTGTCTTGCAACCTTGTATTTCCTGACAGATTATTCCAGCATTTAGCTGGGGTATGACTGATTATATTCCTAACTATGTTTATATGTCTTTTTGTGGGGGGAAAGAATGCATTAATAACAGTAACCATAAAAGGTATAAGAATGACCATCTCCATTTTACAGTGGACAGAACTAAGACATTTTAATCTCTAGATCAAGGGTACATAGTCAATAAGAGATAAAATCTAGATTCCTACTCAGAACTGACTCCCAAACCTTTGCCTTGTCTTAACCACTCTTCTAGACTGCCACTCTGAAGCCTCGCTACCCTTAGTTGATTGTTGTAGCCTCCCTGAAGTTACAGAATATATGGGACTTTGCCTCCAAGATTCCGAGTAGTTCAAGAGTTCCTCCTAGGTAACCCTACCACAGCTAGATGAATTCCTTTAATGAAACCATAAAACCTCTATCTCATCTTTAGTGTGTGGTTAGCTTGATTTTCCTTCACTATCTGACTATGTCAGAGGTGTGGTAGTGGCTGAACTACTGGTCAACCTAAAACAGATAAAATCATTATTTCTACATTATAGATGGAAAAAAAAAAAATGAAGCTTAGTAGAGTCATGTGCAGCCGGGATCAAACTCAAGGTCTACTTGTCAACAAAACTACTTGAGGATAGGAAACTTATCTTTATGTCGCTCTGAGTTCCACTCCACACCCAGTATATTTGTTGACATGAATTACCCTAAACAACTACTTTCAGTACAGTCTCTTTCCTGTGCCAATTCTCTCATGCTGAGCAGAAACCCCTATGTGTTCCAACACATTCTGATTTCTCGCAACATGTCCTTCATTTCTTCCTGTATCAGTCAAAATCTCTATGACAAAAGATAGCATACTCAAAGGTTTCAGATTTTTTTTTAAGATTTTATTTATTTATTTATTTGAGAGAGAGAATGAGAGAGAGAGAGATTGAGCATGAGATGGGGGAGGGTCAGAGGGAGAAGCAGACTCCCCGCTGAGCAGGGAGCCCAATGCGGGACTCAATCCCAGGACTCCAGGATCATGACCTGAGCCGAAGGCAGTCGGTTAACCAACTGAGCCACCCAGGTGCCCCAAAGGTTTCAGATTTTTATACTTTTTCAGGGATGTGAGTAGGGCTAAAAACACCATGTTAGATGGAGAAGTGCCCAGGAACTAGCAACAACAGGTATCTGTAATCACCTGCTGAGCCTAAAGAGGAGAAAGAGAAGGACCAGTGAAAGTTGGAGCCTTGGAAGAGGGGTTGTCCAATTCTCTCTCCCACTCCTCTATCTCCAGTCAACTGCTGGGCCCTCTGAATCCAACCAAGAGCCACAGGATAAGGAAACTGGGAACTAGGATGATTCAGAGCACAGAGTAGGACAGAGAACAACAGAAAATGGATCCAGAGAGGCAGAGAACCGCCATGCACCTCCTATCAAAACCACCCTCCCAGTAAACAGTTTGGGCATTTTCTAGTAAAGCTAAACATATGCATACCCTACGGTGCAGCAATTCTACTCCTTAGTATATGTCTAAGAGAAATCAGTGCACAAGTCCACCAAGCTACACGCACAGAAGTGTTCACAGCAGCTTTATTTATAATAATCAAAAACTAGCAACCCAAATGTCTACCAACAGTAGAACAGATAAACTGTGGTATATCCATAGAAGAGTATAAGCAATGAAAAAGAACAAGTCCCTGATAAACACAACAACATGAATGAATCTCATCAATATAATGTGAAGCTGAAAAAGCCAGACACCAAAGAGTACATACTGAATGATTCTATTTATAAAAAGTTCTAAAATAGGAAAAACCAAGCTGTGGTGACAAAAGTCAGAATAGTGTTTACCTTTTTGGTGTGTGTAGGAGGGAAGACAGAGCTGGGTATTGACTGAGAAGGAACAGGAAGGAGCCCCTGGGTGGTGGTTAGGTGGGTATACACACATGTAAAAAGTATTGAGCTGAACATTGAACACTGTTTCACTTTACACAGGTTGTGTCTCAATTCAAGCAACAATAACAACCACCACTGCTACTATGATTACTCTTTCATGTAGCGAAGTCATTCAGAATTAGATTGTCTACCACATGTTAACAGCAAGTGATAATCAGAAAACACTATCTTCTGGTTTTAAACTCCACATTCCTCACTAATCACAAAAAAGAACAGATTATTGAAAAGCAAATAACAAAGACAAAAAAAGCTCTCAATTCCAGAAGACATTTGGGTAGTGAATCCAACTTTCAGAGATAACAGGAAGAGAGTAGGTAGTGTTTAATATTTTGAGGTGGGCAGCCCTGGGGGCCCCTCACATCATGCCTGACTGGCTAATGCCTCACAGCACTGTCCTAAAATGTTACTATGTCACACAGGGGTAAAGCTTCAGAGAACTGTGACAGATAATACATTTTTATGAAAAGTGGCCAGAAACCTTGCATGACTGATTTTCAAACATAATTTATTTTTTGCCTGGTAAATTGGGTAGAACAAAGAATTGAGTGAAATTATACAAACCCTCCTGGCTTGCTGTTTTCTCATTTACTACTAGGTTGGTTTTCAATGCAATACTTATTAAGATTTCTAAACAGGAGTTGCAATTACATGGCATTTTAATATCCTGACCCATAGATAAGAATTTAACAGGTATCTTTGCTATGCTGCTATCTCAATGGGTCTGATCCTATGGTGAAAAAAACCACACCCTGGGAATAAATTGTTCCCCACAAGAGTGGAATTAATGTTTCTAAGTACCATGGTTCCATTTTGTAAATTGCTTCCCCATGGTATGTTACTGGGCAACCAAAGAGAAATATATAAAATTGAAACACAAGAGAAAAGGCAACTGGAGTCGACACTACACGAAAGCAAAGATTTTAAGGTTGCTCTCAAGACCAGAGGGGAATCAGGGCTATTACTCACATGCAATTTGCATAACCCATGAACCCAGGGCCACAGTAGACTGTAGATTCACAATACACAGTCTTTCTCTGACCTATGCCCACTCTATCTGTGAGAACTTCACCCCAAATTCCTCTTAAATTCATATGGGAGTCCGCAGGAGTCATGGAGGAGTACTCCATGAACAAACCCGCAGGGCTACCATATGTCAATTTACCATTTCCCTCCTTTCTACCCAGCTCGATCTGGGCATGTCTCCTGCTGGGCCAGTACTGTTCTCTCAGCACTTATGTCTGTTCTACAGGGCACTGTTTTCAGTTGGTGTAGTCTTGTGCACAATTTTGCTGCTGATGTGTCAGTTCTCTCGAAATGTCACAGAGAGATTTTAGTGAAACTGCTGGTTTTTTGTTTTTTTTTTTTAGCTTCTCATAAAATATATGACACATACAAAAATATATACATATTCTTAAATAATACTAATAAACTGAATAAATAAAGCAAGCCTCCTGTACCCACCATTCAGCTTAAGAAATAATACTTAACCATAGGTCTGAGCCTCCTCTCCATCCCTAAGCCTTGTTCTCTGCTCCCTGCATTCACAACTAAACTTCATCCAGGACATATTATCAGGTATTATTGATTTTCAATGTGAAGGGAGATCTTTGTGACTTGCTTCAAAAAAGGTTAGCTAGGACAGAACTAGAGGGAAGCTCAGTCAGGAGCAGCAGGGAGGCGAGTGAGGCAGCTTGCCCTAAGCATGGATCCTATAACACCACAAGTGGGACACTGAGCTTGAGGCCAGCACACTGGTGGTGAAGCCAAGCCTGATTAGGCTGAACATAAAACCTTAAGTCAGAAATGGTCCCAAGTCAGTGGTGTTTCCCAGCTACTTGTAAAAGCAGAAGTAGAAATAAAAGCAGATCCTCTATGGAGAAAGATACATTAATTTAGGAGCATGGGCATCACAGGTATTAAAATCAAACAGTCAGTTCAAAACCAAAGGACACCAAGTACCCAATAAACAATAGTTATGGACACCTGCCCCATTAAGGAATGTTGATACTAGAATTATTAGGTAAAGAATATAAAACAGGTACGTATGAAATGTTTACAGAGATAAAGGACACGAAACACAAAACAAGCAAACAACATGGATTATCCTTTTTTTTTTTTTAAGGGTTTGAACCTAGAGTTTTTAAATCTTTTTGTGTGTAAGGACATTTTTAACAACTATTTCAATTTCATTGATCTCTTAGGAGCATTCCTGTTTCTATATCTTTATGTGTCCGCTTTAATAATTATATTTTTCCACTAGATACCTATTAAAAGTTTCTAAACTTATTGAGATAGAATTGCTCATATTTTTATTACATTTGTTATTTTTGCTACATCTTTAGTTACATGGTTTTCATTTATAGCACTGTTTCTTCTTTTTTTTCTTAAACTTTAGCTAGAGTTTTTAGTTTTTTCAAAGAATCAAAATTTTGTTTTTTGGTCTTCTCCATCAAATGTTCATGTCCTATTTTATATGTTTCTACTCTTCCCTTTATCTCTGCCCTATACTTTCTTTTAGCTTACTCTGTTGCCATTTTCCAAAATTTTCCCATTGTACAATGTGCCAGGTATTAAATAAACTGACATTTGTTTTGCTTTGTCTCTACTCATTGACTTACTAACAGTGAAGGGATTTCTAAATGGCTACTGACCAGAAGAAAGTCTACCGAATATCTGTACTGTTTTGAGCATTTAGGATTCATGCTAAAGAAAAATTATGAGTTGGTTCTTCAAGATTACACATAAAAATTAAAATACAAAAGTAGGCTCCTTATATATTAGCTTACAAACTCTTTTAAGTAGTGGCTATAAACTGAGGCTGATCATCAGAATAACCACAGGATATTTTTAAAACACACATTCCTGAGTCTTATTCTTAGATACTCTGAATGAAGTTGGGCTCAAGTATCTCTATATATTTAGACTTCTTTAGGTGAATTTGGATGATCAGCCTTGTTTTGGAGCCACTGCTTTGTATTACCTCTCAAGTAATCTTGTGATCTTGCGTTCTTAAAATAAATCCCAAGTTTTCTCCTTTAGTTGTTTTTCTCCTTCATTGGCCTCAATATTGAAGTATATTTCACAAAGTCACTGTAAGCTAGTGCTTTAGGAGACAGGAGTTAAACAAAAACTCCTGCCTGACATCATCCTCCAAAACAAGGATCCCTTATTTTGTACATGATGTCCCTGACTATGCTTATTTCAGAATGAATGATAATGATAAGCTTGTGAAATCAACATGTTGGACCATGTATTTCTATTTTATAAATGCAGAGTAAGTCAGGAATGCCAAATGGCTATGTCACAATCCTTCTGTTCTGTGCCAACCTATTTGCTTATGGACTCAAATATGTTGCTCTTGAAACAGATGGCTCTCCCTACTCTGCAGGTTATTACATAAGAAAGTGAGGTGCAGTGGATTTGGTACGATTTCCAGGAAGACCAGAAGAATGCCTCTGACAAGGTCCTAAGTGTAGAGGAAAGAACAGAACTTCAAAGCCAGACATGTCTGGATTGAAATCCTGGCTCTGCCTGTTTCTGATTATGAAAACTTCAGTAACTCAGCTCATTTGGCCTCAATTTTCTCTTCTTTAAAAATGGAGATGATGATAATACCGCCATCATGTGTTTATGGGAAATTTGAGTACTATGCATATAAGGTAACTGGCAAATAAACGGTGCACAATGAAAGATTTGCTTTTTTAGAATTTCACTTTCATCGCTAAAGATTTAGTAAAACTCTGACAATAATAATTTTAAAAATGCTTCCATTAAAATATGTCTCTTTTCATATTCTGCTTGGTATTTTGTGTGCCCTGCATCCCTGTCCTATACGCAGAATGGTGTTTTCTTGACCTAAAGCTTCTGTATTGTTTTTAAATTTTTCATCTTTGTTTAAGCAAAATTTTAAGATGCTATTTGTGTCAAGTGCTTTTTGAACTGCACCTCAAATATTTTACTCTTTCCATGGCTGCCACAGTCAACTCTGGGCAGGTAAAACCTGTCGGCACTCTGCCTCAACTATACCCAGTTCTCTTACTTTCTGCCCTAAGACTTCCCCGACATCAGATGTCTATGGAAACCTGATTGGTACCAATGCATGCATAAACCTGGAAGACCGGCATCCTATGTGACAATCCTTAGGTCAATGCAGAGTTGAAGACAGTGGCTAAATGTCTACTTTCCTGTCCCCCACCCCCCACTGACAATTCAGACATGTATTCTACAGGACCCTAAGAGTGCCCCATTGGGACCAAGCCTCAGTTGCCCACAGCTATGACCAACTCAAAGATGCATCCTTATTCTAGCAATCCCTCCTTCCCCATTTCACTTTTCCTAGTCTTCAGTCATGCCCCCCCACCCCAAGATGACATCTTTAAGTAAACTACCTTCATAAAAGATGAGTCTCAGACTCTGCTTTCTCAGGTTTAGGTAGAATCACCAAGGCCAAACAATTTGTTAATCAAAATTGCTGAGTGCCTGAGCTTACAAATTACAGCAAGAATGGCTGGACTTTGTGAGAGTGTGTATTCTCTCTCTCTAAGAAGTGTGTTCTGTTTTTTCTCCTTATGCTTTCTGCTCCTCTGAAGTAAGAGAAGCTGATATGCCACTCTGGTGGGATAGGGCTGATATGCCACTTCTAGTGGGGTCCGAAATAGATTAGCCTTGGGCCAAATGTGGAGTCAGGACCCTTCCTATGTAATACTCCACCTCTATTCTAGTAGAATTAGCTCTGAGACTCCTGTTTAACCACTTTACCCACGATATCACATTTACTCTCAAACCTAAGGTCCCCAAATCTATTTCCTACAACATCCTCTTTTGCCACCCCCTGTAAAACAAGAATATTTCCTCCCTAAAATTTTACTCAGTGTGGCTTTTATATTAGGGGAGCAATATTACCAAACACTCAGAAATAGAAAATGATGGTACCAAGTGGTACATTCTTGGCAAAATGTTCCTTTATCTTTTTCCACTCTCCTGCTAGAGGACATTCCAAGACCTGCTCTCCTCTCTCTCTGCGCTGATCCAGGGAGGGTTGTCTCTCTTGTGTTCATCTGTTTACATGTTAATAGGTGTTGTGCTTTTCCTTGGTGTATCCCTTAGGGGTGGGTGAGGAGAATTAATCTGCAAAAGAGTAGAGCCACCCATATTCTGCATATTTAGATCTGGCCTTGAAGAGATGACTACAGATGGGGTTTCCTTCGCTCTAAGCTCTATTATACCCCAAATATCTTCTGTTCTCTACCAAGGCCAGCTTTCTCCTTTAATCAGCCATATGTTTTTGCTGCATTTTGTTTTGATTTTACCACAGGCAATTTCTACCCCCCTCTCCCCTCTTCCAGAAGACTGAGGCATTTTCCCGTTTTTTTTTTTTTTAATCTTACGTCATCTCCCAATATGACCTCCCTTGTTCAATATTCCTTTTCTTTACTCCAGCACACAGAGGCACAGAAAGAGAACCCTGGAATCAGACTGGCTTGGGTTCTAATCTGAACTCTAGTAGTAATCATCTATCATCCGTGTGATTTTGAGCAGGTGTTTCTCCTTTTCACCCTGAGTGTCTTCCCCTATAAAATAAAGCTAACAATGTACATCAGGGAACCACAGAATTTGTGCTCAGGATAAATTAGACGCAGAGTAAATGCTCAGGAAATGACAGTTCGTTTCTCTCTCTCTTTCTCTCTGTTCGTAGCGGTATTTTACTTGAATGTATACTCAGTCATGCCTCATGGTTGTCCACGTCAGCTAAGCCTACTCTTCCCAGCCACCTCTGCTTCCTTTCTCCTATGTTTTACGTTCGCTCTGTTTAAGAGTACCCCCTGGTCAGTTTTCAGTGAATGTCCCTGGACTTCCACAAAATGTATTTTGTTACAGGACTTGTCCATTGCTCAGTAACAACAAACATTATTACCTCATACAGTTTCTGAGGGACAGGAAGCCGGGAGCATCTCAGCAGGTCTCACACAGAGTCTCAAACAATTGGCTGGGGCTGTGGGGCATCTCGAAGGCTCCTGGAGGCTGGAGGTCGTCAAACCGCACAGGTGAGTCCTGCCCTCCCAAAGCAGGGCGTTCCTAGGAAACCTTCGGGACGCAAAACTGTCGTAAAACGAACGGTGTTTCCCCGCCCCCCCCCCCCAAGTTTGCGTCGCGCCTCTGCGCTTTTGAAAAAAGACCTACGTTGGTACCTGTTTTCACTGACGGAAAGAAATCCGAAGAGGGTTTTCACTTTTAGGGGAAAAAGCCGTTACTGTACGACTGCAGGTCTTTCGTAAAAGCGGGGTTGCCATAAGCAAGCTGTGTGACCCCCAAATTGTGGTTATCAGTTGCTTATTGAATTACTGCTCACTGTGGGTCTACCGTCTGCCTTCTCCGACATACACAGGAAATCCCTAGCTCTGGATCACATTGTTCTAATTTGGGAACTTCATGGTTTGAAGTCTACAGAACCTAATGGTATTTCTGCCTGGTGGGAAGTCTACCCTGTCTCTGCGTAGAAACGACCTGCGGTAAAGCCAGGATTTCCTCGTGGGGCCACTCTGCGTCCACTCCAGCTGCTGAAAATGTGCCGCGCAGGTCCAGGACTCTGCGCCATCTAGTTGAACAGAGACAGCCTGGGCTTGCAACATGTTCGAAGCTGATTTTAACAGGTCCCTCATCGGCTATGGGAAGACTAACTGTGATGCTGGCCGCTTTCTGTTTGCTTTTCCAAATCCACTTTTAAGTGTTCTGTGCTCTAGAAGACTGACCTGCATGTACTTGATCAGCAGGCTCCCTTGACCTCAGGCTTCTCACATAAGGTCTGGCCAATTGGAAGCACTGAGAGAGGGTTGAAAAGACCAGAAGACAGTGAGGTTGGGGTATTTATCCAGATCACAGCATTAGCTACATCTAATGCCAGAGGTCCTTTCCTCACAGCTATCCACCCCAAGTTCCTGAAGCCACGCCCTCTCCCTGCCCATTCGGGCTTAGAAGAGGTGACTGCCATATTTATTAACTCCAGGTGCTTGATTATCACTTTTTCCCCTCAAACCCTGCCCACAACTTTTTAAATAGTCCTTTATTAAACTCTTCTCCATACTGAGTTTAAATGTGTCACCTAGCTACTATGAAGTGCCTGGTTTTGAACAGCTTAGCCTCCCAGGCTTCCTGCAGGTGTACATTAACTGTATAGTCATGAGTAATTAAAAATAATTGACTATTGAATTACCTAGTTGTTATCTGAATGAAGCTTAGTGACTGGCAGCAGTTTTCATTTCTAGAAGATCTATGTGAATAATCATTCACTGCCAAAAGCTATAAGACCTGAATATTAACTAATTGAGGGTCATCAATATTAAACCTAGCAAAATGCTTCATGATTTAAAATAATAGATAACTAGTATTAAGTGCTGTGTGACAAGCATTGTGTCAAATGACTTACACTTTTTAATTCCTACAAATTAATTTTTACAAAATTTAAATTATTTTAGTCTTCATAATTATTGTGTGAGATATATTATTTTTTGCCATTTGACAGGTATGGAGACTGAGGCTTAAGGAGAAGTACCTTGCCCAATTCCATGTAGACAGCCACTGATGGAGCTTGTATTCAAACCCAAGCCATCACAATCCAGAGTCTACATGCTACTCGATTTCCTCCTTAGTTGATGAGAAGGTAACTAAAAAAAAAATGACAAAGGTGTGTCTTAATTTAAATGAAAACTATTTGCTAATTTCTGTATGGTATAAATGGGCTCTTTTGAATTATAAATTATATGACTGCTTCTAAAACTTCTGTTTATTCCAAGCTTGTTAGTTGGTTTTGTGCAAAAAGGGAGCCAGAGCTATTGTGAATTTCAAGTGTGGGTCATAAGTACAAATAATTCTCAATTCACCAAACGCACACGCACACATGCACACCCAGGAGTCTAACTCCTACAACTACTCAGCAATTCTTCAACTGGGAAGCAGTTGTCTTGGGTCTTTTTATAAATCTTATAAATAATGGTTGTGTTTACACAACCTGGAAATACTGGATTTTACCCTGAATGAGTCATTGCTTTGGAATAGTATAAGCAGAGCCAGTGTTAAGGAAGAAGATTTCTTTGTTAGTGAAGCTCTGAGCATTTAAACAGCTGTTTGATTTCACTCCAGAGGTGTTTGCATTTCATTGACAGATGGAGTAATTTCCAAATGGTTTTCAATCAATATATGCTAGACAAGTGGTTGAGAATTATCTCTTTAGGGAAGGAAAAAAAAATGCAATTTAACCATGGTGTCTTATTTATTTTTTTAGCATCTGTTTTTAAATAACTACCACAAAACCGCATGTTGGGATGTGAAATTCTATGGAATGGTCCATATTTAAAGGTGTTTATTTTCATGTTATTTGGTAGTTTTTGTTTGTGTAGTCTTGGTGTTGTTTTTGTTTTTATTTTTGTTTTCTTAAAGAAGAAGCACTATATGTGTCTAAAGCATGGTTTTTGCCTAAATTTATGCCCATGTTACTCTTGGCTTCTCTAAGAAGTGTCAAATTATATTTCTAAGTGTTATATATAATTCATATATTAGCAATAATTCTAGGGGTTTTTAAATAAAACCCACAAGACATTATTATTTATATTTTATATAGCCAATATTCACTTGGATTTACCCACATATTAATCATATTCTTTGTGCTTCATTTCTTCTTGCATTCATCTCAGACCATTTTCCTTTTGCCAGAAATACATTCTTTAGAATTAATTGTCTCAGTTGCTGGGGGAAAATTCTCTTTTTTTCTTTCTTTTTCTGTTTTGCCTGAAAATGTTTTTATTTCACATTCATTCATGAAACATAATGGATGGATATAGAATAGTTTGGCAATTATTTTTTCAGCACTTTTGTGGCATTATCACACTGTTTCTGACTTCCATTGTGGCTATTGGTAAGTGAGCTGTTAGCCTCACTGATCTGAATGAGAGTGGACTCTGTTCTCTGCTGCCAAAATCCCTTTTGGGGATAGAAGGAATTTTACTCGCAGATGCTGAGGATGCTACCAGCTGACAGCTTGTGGCTCTCAACCTTACTGGAATTTGCTCTCAACTGAGCAGACCCACCACAATTAAGTTCATGTTCCACTTTTAGAGGCTGCCTATATCTGAATATTCCTCTGACCCCTAAACCAGGTGACATGGGAGGCTGCCAGAGTTAGTGAGGGCCACAGAGGGAAATGGCTGTGGGACAAGTGATCTTGCCATTTGGGCCATTTGACTCAGCAGACTTCAAGTTAGTAGATGCATCAAAGGTAAGAAAAGGTACATTGTGAAGTTTAAGGTAAGCCAAAATAGAAGAATCACCATTAGAGTTCTGAAACAAGGCAATATCGTTAGCAGCAGAAAATAATACATCTTTCCAAACCTGCTTAAATGTGCTGCTTGGCCCTGGCAAAAACTAAGTTCGTGACTACAAAGCACAAAGTGACCATGAATCCAAAGTTCCCAACAGAAGCCACGTTCTGCCTAACACACCAAACTGGGCAGAACAAGAAGTGATCAATCATAGCTGAAAGTGAAATATTGGGGTCAAAGCCAAAGCATGGCCAGAAGGTCAAATGTGAGGCACAAGAAGGTGGGCATATGTCACCCATCATGATCTTATTAGTGACAAGCTGTTGGAGAAGGAAAAAAGTCAAGTTTGGTTCACAGAGGGGCTATCTCATGACCTTAAATATGGATCAGTACATGGGCAGAGCCAAAAATGGACTTTGGCCACAATGCATCCCTATTCGGTGGTGGTCTTGAAGATGAGGTCTATTAGGTGAAATTCCCCCACTGGGGAGATCTTTGGGCAATGTGGCAAAAGAAGTGCCCTAATATTAAATGTGCACGGACTAAATAAATAGTTTAGCTGATCAGTCAGAGATGTAGAAGAAAAAATATTAGAAGATCAGGGACAAAGGTCTGGAATTGAACTATGTGGATAGACTTTCAGGCTTGAAGAGAGACCCTTGTACCTGAATTACATCTTACCACCACCATACAGTATCTTCCAAGGAAGAGGCACTAAACAACCAATAGAGAGAATGACTTGGCCTGCTGACATTGGTCAGCCTCAGTCATCAGTTATCCCAGTGCTGTGGGTTTGTAAATGTAGAACATGGTAGGAGGGAAAGAGGTTATACCTGGGCCCACAGTCATGTGTTTCTACTCATCAAGGCTGCTGCTAAATATCCAACCTGCCAGCAACATTGACTAATGCGTATCCCCTTATAAAGGAACATACCTCAAGGACACCAACAATCCATTAGTGGTATAAGTTCCCTCCAATGCTCCCCTTCTATCCTAGAAGGAACAAAGATTTATTTTGACTTCACAACACATTCGAGGTGTGAGTTTGACTTATCCACAGGGCCTTAGTCAGAACCATTGTTTAAGGTCTTAGAGAGTTCCAGCCACCCAAATGGATTTCTCACTGTATCAGAACAAGGAACCCACCTTATGAAAAATACTGTGGTATGATGGACAAATAAAGGATCCACTGGATTTATAACACATCACCCACAGGCTTCAGGCCTAAGAGAGTGATTAAATGCTGAGTAATCCAGGGGGTTGGGGGAGGCCTAGGGTCTGAGAAAAGAATATTCAGTGGGTCCATATTTTGTACCACAGGGCATGGGTAAGGCTGTGGATATCAATAGAAAATTCTGGTACATTCCCAAGGCCTTGCCAGTATAGTTCAGACAAATATAGCAAGGACAAAGTTCATGCCAAAATACCAAGCAGAGGTAGTGGAAAACTGAAAAGGACGTGTGGACCAACCACATCACCCCCAGTATCATGATGTTTCTAACTTCCTGAGATGGAGGGAAACAGTGGGAAGATCCCGGCCCAGAACAGCCCTAGTAGGCAGTTTGAACTTTGAATTAATGAGTTTAAATCGTGAGTGGAATTAATAAGTTTTAATTACTTGTCACTATTTAAACCAGAAGAGACCATACTGCTTTCCAGTGGCAAGATTAAGAGGCTTTTCACATCTGCAGAAATGGGGACAGCAGAGCTAAGTTGAGCTCAGGAGCAGAATAGGTAAAGGGGCACTTCTGCATGGCTAAGCTGTGATGATTTCAAAACACTCTATGTGTAATCTTACATGTGGTTGCCCCAAAAAGCAGCTTTCAGAACTTCCTGGGACCCAACTCAGGATTAGCCATCCTGATCCATTCTCATCCCTAGGCGAGGGAGAATTTAAACAAAAAGGAAGAGATAAAATCATCTCATTTTTAAAAATATGAATCCGGTTTTTTTTGGGGGGGGTGGTTTGTGTGTTTTTCTGCCACCACCAAATGCCATTTAATGATTCACTTATAGACACGGACACTTTTACAAAACACTCTTAAAATTCTCCAAAACTCATCCTCATACGTTACTAGTGGGGATGTAGATTTGTTTAGCCATTGTGGAAGATGGTTTGGCAGTTCCTCAATAAGGTAAACATAGAATTACCATATAATCCAGCAGTTCCACTCCTAGGTATACCCAAAAGAGTTAAAAACAGGTATTCAAACAAATATTTGTACACAAATATCATAGCGGCACCACTCACAATAGCCTAAACCTGGAAACAACCCAAATGGGTACATCAAATGAGCTATACCCATACAACAGGATATTATTCAGCCACAAAAGGAATGAAGTAGGGGCGCCTGGGTGGCTCAGTCAAGCGTCTGCCTTCGGCTCAGGTCATGATCCCAGGGTCCTGGGATCGAGCCCCACATCGGGCTCCCTGCTCAGCGGGAAGCCTGCTTCTCCCTCTCCCACTCCCCCTGCTTGTGTTCCCTCTCTCGCTGTGTCTCTCTCTGTCAAATAAATAAATAAAATCTTTAAAAAAAAAAAAGGAATGAAGTATTAAAATACACACTACAACATAGATGAAGCTTGAAAACATGCTAAGTGGAAAAAAAACCAGACACCAAAGGGCACAGATTGTATGATTTCCTTTATTTGAAATATCTAGAATAAACAAATCCATAGAGACAGAAACAGATTTGTGGTTTCCAGAGGCTGCAGGAGGGGAGAAATCAAGGGTGACTCCTGACGGGTATGGGGTTTCTTTTAGGGGAATGAGAATATTCTGGAATTAGATAGTGGGGATGGTTACACAACATCAAGGATGTACTTAATGCCCCTGAATTGTACACCTTAAAATGACTTAAATGTTAAATTTTGTTATGTATACTTAACCACATACAAAAAAAAAAATCTCCAAAACTCAGTCAGTAGGTACTTTTCTTGTTCTCCCCAAACCACTTTAGGTATCAAGGAAAGTTTTCTGCAGTACTGACTGAAATGGGTCACCAGTTTTTCCTTGTGGGAGGCAACCCAAGACTCTGACTACACTAAGTGAAGTTGGTCAGCTGTTTTACAAGGAAAACACCTGGCACCAAATCCTGGGCTCTCTAAAGAACTGCTAGCTAAGCCTCTTCCCCAGGGTAAATTCGGGAGAAGCGCTATGAGTCTGAGCTTGCCAGGTTCGTGCGGGCCACACCCAGCAGTTAACAAGTTGTTCGCAACTCTACTTGCCCCATCTTAATAACTAGTTCTTTTCCCAGCTTGTAGGTTCCCATAATCATGTGGCCACTCAAATGAGAACAGCGAAAACCACTAACAATTTGGAGACGAGACAGAGTCCAGAAAAGGAAGCAAAGTCATGAAAACATAAATTTAGCTTGAGGTGTTCCATGAACACCAAGCAGAGACCTAGAATTAGGGCTTGTTCTAAATTTCAAAATTGACAAAATAGTGGCTTCTCTGAAAGCAGAGTCATTTAGGTAGGGAAATCTCTCAAGTAGGCATCTGGATGAGCTCAAGGGAATTGATTAAAGATTGCAACACTTTCAGAATTCAAAACAAAAGATGGTGACAACCGGTCAGAACAGTTTGCCATAACATAAAGCTGTGAAAACCGACCTGTGGGTAGCAAAGGAAACTGTAGCTTCCACTACCCCAAAATGATGGTTAAGTTTTTAAGTTAGAGCCAGGCCAGCAGTCAGCAGGGAAAAAACAAAACAAAACATATAAGTATTGGAGAAGTAGGTAGGAGCCAGATGATGTCAACCTTGAAGTCTGGGATTTCTTTGAAGCCCAATTAAAAGATATTGCAGAATTTTAAGCAGAAAAGTTGACATCATATAATTTATGTTAATAAAAGATCACTCTCTCTGGTTGTGGTGCAGAGGATAGGCAGATTGCAGGAATCTGAGGCAAGAATAATTGCCAGGACAGAAGATCAGAAGTTGATGGCTTAGACCAAAGGCGTAACAGCAGAGATCTAGACAGGTGAATGGATTCATAATGTCTTTAGGGGTAAAATCTATAAAACATGCTGATAGAATAGAATGTGTGGAAGGGGAACAGAAAGAGGGGAGTTGAGAGTTACTGCCACATCAAGAGGAAGGTTATAGCACCTAGACATTTTGTTGCACTAGTCAAAGCCAGTGTCCACCCTCTGGGAAATCTAGTGTGCATTTACCCGTTCATTCCTACAAGGTTGTGCTACCCAACCCAATTGAATCAATGCGATATATATTTTTTTCCTAAATCTTTGCTAATCTGGGAAATAAAAATGGTTTCTCTATTATAGTTTTTAAATTAATAATGAGGTAAAACATTTGTTCATATAACTGTTGATGATTTGTGTCTCATATTTGTTAATTGTCTGTTTTTTCTTTTCTTACTGGTTTGTGAGATCTGACCACCAATCCCTTGGATGCCTTTTGTCTCCCTTAGACTTCCTAACATTGCCCTCCTCTTACCTCCTTGACAATTCCAGCTCTGTTGCCTCTATTTCTCCAATATCTGCCCTGGCCCCGCTCCCACCTCACCAAGCTTCTGTTCTCAGCCCTCTTCTCTTCTTTTTATGGTGTTCCTAGATGATCTCTTCTATTTACATAATTCAGCGATTTCCTCTACATTAATCATCCTAAAATCTCTATATCCAACCATGACCTCTTTCCAGATGTTCAAGCCAATGTTTCTCACTGTCTACTCTTCATTTTCATCTCTATGTCCCACAGACACCTTCATTAAAACATGTCTAACATAAATCACAGGCACTCATTTCCTCCAGCCAACTTCTCCTTATTTCCTATTCCTATTCATAGTACCAAACTCACCTGAATTTCTCAGACTATCACTTCCTTCATTCATTTCTTCATTTTTTCAACAAATATATAGAGAGCATCTGCTATTTTTTTTTCTCTTGCTACTATTCTATCCTTTTTTTTTATTAACATATAATGTATTATTTGTTTCAGGGGTACAGGTCTGTGATTCATCAGTCTTACACAATTCACAGTGCTCACCACAACACATGCTCTCCCCAGTATCCATCACCCAGCCACCCCATCCCTCCCACCCCCCCTCCACTCCAGCAAACCTCAGTTTGTTCCTGAGATTAAGAGTCTCTTATGGTTTGTCTCCCTCTCTGGTTTCCTCTTGTTTCATTTTTCCCTCCCTTCCCCTATAATCCTCTGTCTTGTTTCTCAAATTCCTCATATCAGTGCGATAATATGATAACTGTCTTTCTCTGATTGATGTATTTTGCTTGCCAGGCACTGTGCTAGGCCCTAAAGTTTTTGCTCCCTAATCTCTTTCCCTGTATTAATTCTATTATTAAATCTTGTGAATTTTCTCTTTTTGATAACTCTCAAAGTTATTACCTCTTTTCTTGTTTTTGTTCCTCTTGCTGCCCTCATAATGCCTAGTCTCCCCAGCAGATGTTTATATCTCGTCCATAGCAATATCACATTCCTTAGTCCTCTCACCTGAGCAAGATGAATCACCCTAAAACAGAGCATTGACCACTTCACTTCCTCCCTCAAAAACCATCTTCGGTAGCACAATTACAAGTAAAGAAAAAATCCCAACTCTTCAGCCAACATTGATGACCTTCAAACCATATCTCTCACTAATCCCTGCTCTCCATCCAGCTCTCTATGAAAGCACTTGAATATTTGGCTTTCTTCCAACTTTTTGTGTCTTATTCTTTATTGAATATATCTTTTTTTATTAAGATATAATTTATATACATAAAAATGAAAAAAGCTTACTCATACAATTTGATCAGTTTTGACAAATGTATACACTCATGAAACCCATACCACACAAATCAAGATACAGAATATTTCCAGTACCCAAAATTTCCCTTGTGCTCCTTTCCAATCAACTCCAACCCCAGCCACAGGCAATGCTGTTCTGATTTCTATCAACATAGATAAGTTTTGCCTTTTCTTGAATTCTCTATAAATAGAATAATATATAATATACTTTTTGGGGTCTAGCTTCTTTAACTAAACATAATGTCTATAGAATTCGTCCCTGTTTTTTCATCTGTCAATGGTCCGTTCCTTTTTTATTGCTGAGTAGAATACCATGATGTGAATATATCACAATTTGTTTATTCAGTTTCCTGTTGATGAACATTTGGACTGTTTCCAGTTTGAGACTACTATGAATTAAGTTGCTATAAATATTCACATACAAGTCCGTTTGTGGAAACATGTTTTCATTTTTTTCGTATAAAAATTCAGGAAAAGAATTTTGGGGTTCTATGGTATGTATATGTTTAACTTTATAAGAGATCGTTACACAGTTTTTCCAAATGGTTTTGTCATTTTACACTCCTACCATCAATGTATGGGAGTTCTATTTTCTCAACATTCTCTCATATCTGCTGTTGTAAGTCTTTTTAATTTCAGTCACTCTAATTCTGGTGAAGTAGTAACTCAGTGTGATTTAATGTGCATTTCCCTGATGACTAAAGATGTTTACCACCTTCCATATGCTTATTATCAATTTGTAGATCTTATTTTGTTAAATACCCTTCAAGGTTTTTTTTCCAATTTTTATTGGGTTTATGTCCTTTTATTATTGATTTTTAGTGTCTTTTTATGTACTCTAGATACAAATCTTTTATCAGATGTATGGATTACAAAAATTTTCTCTCAGTCTGCATTTTACCTTTTCATTTTCTTAGCATGCCTTATGATTAGCAGAAATTTTTCATTAGACAAAGTCCAATTTATCATATTTTTTCTTCTAATGGTAGTGCTTTGTGGAATCTCTTTAAGAAATCTTTGCCTACCCAAGTAGGTATAAATTCTGATGCTTTTTATAGAAATTAATAAGCTGACTCTAAAAGTTACATGAAAATAGAAAGGATTTAGAATATCAAAAAACTATCAAAAAATGAAAAGCAAAATTATAGGACAAAAACTTCCTAATTTTGCAATGCGGGGTGGCTCAGTTGGTTAAGCATCAGTTTGGCTCAGGTCATGATCCCAGAGTCTTGGGATCGAGTCCCACATCAGGCTCCTTGCTTGGCAGGGAGCCTGCTTCTCCCTCTCCCTCTGCTTGTGCTCTCTCTGTCAAATAAATAAAATCTTAAAAAAAAAAAAAAACTACCTAATTTTAAGATTTCCTACCACACAATAGTAATCAAGACAATAAAATGGCATTTATGTAAGGATTGACCAATAGATCAACGGAAGAGGATGAGATTGTGAAGTAGACCCACATGTACAAGATCAGTTGATTTTTTATAAGGGAGCTGAGACAATTTAAAGGATGTGGGAAAGTCTATTCAGCAAGTTGTTCTAAATGACTATATATATATATATATAATAAACATTACACCACACACAAAAATTTATTTATTTCAGACCATACTGAAGATGAAAACTGAAACTATAAAGCTAGGGAAAAAAATCTCACTGTTTTCACCTAAAGGCTTCTCCTCCCTATCATTTCCTTTTGACAGATTACCCAGACTTCAAGGCTGAGCTCAAATATAACCTTCTTCAAGAAACCTTTTTTACCACCCCTATAAAAATAAATGCTATCTTCTCTAACTCTTACGGCACTTTCCGTAAACATTTAAACATTGTATTATGGTCAAGTGTGTACATGTGTGTACATGTATACATATCATAACCATCCTTCTATAACCATTCTTCATAACCAACCTCCCATGATGTGTTCCTTGACCACGTCTTGTTCTTCACTGAATCTCCTGAACCATGCAGCAGAGTATTCACCCATAGTAAAACATCAATAAATAATTGATCTCGAAAATGTAATTCCATACCAAAGTATTGAAGAAAAAAAGAAGGAAAAGAAGGAAGAAAAAGGATCTGCTGCTTGCTTGTAGGCTAGGCAGAGGGATAGTAAGATAGAAGTAGAGATAGATCAAATGCAAATGAATTTTAATAAACATATCAATATACATTTATACAACTAATAGTCACTCTCCAGTAAGGACATACCTGCAAAATTGGACAGGACCTTGGCATGAGCAACTACAAAGCCCTTATCAAAAAATAATGTAAGCTTTACAAGCTTTTCTTTTGATACAAACTAAGAACTAAGTAACTCTCCGGAGAAATCAATTGGCAATAAATGTGATCTTCCCCTAAAAGATATCCTATATACTTCTGTTTATCGAAAAATCTATGAGCTCAGTATTGTAAATAATTTCATTATCATTGCCATTGTTGAATATTTTGCTCTGAAAGACTACTTACATGTAACTTCCAGTTTCATAAAAATGTTTATTATTTATTAGTATTATTTATTAAATGTATATTTATTACTTTATATATATTACATATATATATTTCTTTAGTAACTCTTCTTGCATTTTCTCAAACAAAATTCAGTCATGAATGCATTTAGCTTCATGTATCAGCCTCATTTGGAAGAGAGTATGACTTGGCAAAAGAACAGTTCTGAAGAGCACAACAGAGCAGGAAGAGATGATAAAGGATTTAAAGAACTGCTCAGATTTTTAATTTCAGTTGAACAATAAGGAAGCCCATTAAAATCTCAACTTATTTGTGAGACTCAATTAATACCTGTCTCAATATAGTCTCTGAAATCATACCTCTGTTTCAAAGACTGTGGATTATTCCAGTAATGTCAGTATCTTTCTTTTTATATAAAAATATATTTGTGTTTCTAAGTAAAATATTTTTGAATGGCTAAGAAAAATAATCTAAGAATGGCTGCAGCCTTACTGCCACGTACATTTATTTTAAAATACACAGTCTATAAAGTACTTAGAAGAATGACATGATTGCCATCCTGTTATTATTACCATCACTGCTGTGAATACAGGAACACAGGGAATAGAGGGCTAGGCCATCATTCATACTCCTGATGTGGTTTTGCAGCCCTCAGCCACCTTCCTGGTCACTCCCTTGTCCTCCCCCAGGCGTGGCTTCTCCTGGATTTGCAGCATGTCCCCAGGTTAGCAGGGATAATGGGGAGCTGGTCTGAGTAATCCAAAACTGCCCTCTTTGTCCTTTTCCTGAGAAGCCTTTAAATATTCGGAGCTTTTCTTTCTCTCTCTAGAGTTCATTTTCTCAGGACAAAATTCCTAGTCCCTTTAAGTGGTCTTTATTTGATAGATTTTCTAGAAATAACACCTGCTGGCTTCCCATTGCACACACTGTAACTTTTAAAGCAAAATTTCCCTTGCCTCTTATTTACTTTCCATGTTATACATTAATATATATTCTTTCCATAAAAATTAGTTTAATTTACATGGCTATCATTTCAGAAACCAAAGAGATTGAGCATTCCCCTTCAAACACTCTTTGTTCATTCTTGATATTTTTGATATAAGGTTTTCATCTATGTTTTGGTCCTAATCCCAGTAAATAAGGAAGAAAAATTTTAAAATTTAATCACATTTACATATGAGAAAATTCAGAAAAATTAGGATAGAAAACACTTCTAAGAGCATCACTTTATAAATAAAGAATGCCCATGTAATGGATTACCATGTAATTCCTTTTTACATATAAATACATCCTGGTTGTGTTATCTGAAATACTTCCACTATTTATACTTTTTTAATTGAGATATATGGATATGTAACATTATATTAGTTTCAGATATGCAGCATGATTTGATATTTGTATATATTGTGAAATGAAAGCTACAATAAATCTAGTTAACGTCCATCACCCCACAGTTACAATTTTTTTTTCTTGTGATAAGAACTTTTAAGATCTACTGTCTTAGCAACTTTCAAAAAGCCAATACAATATTGTTAACTGTTGTCACCATGCTGTACTATATACTACATCCACAGGACTTATTTATTTTATAACTGGAAGTTTGTACCTTTTGACCCCTTTCACCTATTTTGCCCACCTCCCACCTCACTGCCTTTGGCAACCACCAATCTGTTCTCTGTATCTGTGAGTTTCAGGTTCTTACGGATTTTTTTTGTTTTGTTTTTGTTGGTTAGATTCCACATATAGGTGAGATCATACAGTATTTGTCTTTCTCTCACAATTTATACTTTTATTGTAAAAAGTAAACTATGGGGCGCCTGGGTGGCTCAGTCGTTAAGCATCTGCCTTTGGCTCAGGTCATGATCCCAGGGTCCTGGGATCAAGTCCCACATCGGGCCCCCTGCTCGGTAGGGAGCCTCCTTCTCCTCTCCCGCTCCTCCTGTTTGTGCTCTCTCTCTCTCTCTCTCTGACAAATAAATAAATAAAATCTTTAAAAAAAAACCCACATATTTAAAAAAATAAAAAATAAAAATAAAAAGTAAACTATCCTTTTGTTACTATTAAAAAACAAATTTTTTCTGAAAAAAAGTAATTCTGAATTTTGAATAGAACATCTTTGCAGATATACTTCTGTGTCTTTAAGTATTTATTTGTTCAAAGTAACTTTTAATGATTGAAGATGTGTACTCTGAATGTGTATACATATTCCATGGAATTAAATATACCTTCTATATTGAGTCATGTCTGCTGTGGCATGTGACTGGTGAAGTCTGGGGGATGGAATGGGGAGCAGGGATGGAGGCATATATGAAAATTGTATAAGAATTTCTTAATAACATGAATATGGAAAAAAGGTTTAGAATTTTTATCTGCTAAGGCACAAGCCTGGATCTGATGTCAGTTTCAATGCTCATTTAAATATTTTATATATTTCACATCACGAGTTACAACAGAATATGTTTTTAAAAAGTCATTCAGAGCATGAAGTCATATGACTGAAATAGCTAATGATTTTATTATTACTCTCATTGCTCATATATATAATGCTCAATTATTGTTTCTCTTAATGATAAAGAGAAAAAAATCTCCTAGGAGCTGAATGAATCAGGCTAAAACTAGGGACATGATGATTTACTCACCTATTCCTAATTCAACATTCAGTTCATTATTTCAGTTAAGCTGTAAAGAGAATCTTAGTCCAGGCTGAACACTTCATAGGACCAGATACTAATATGCACTCAATCCTAAGACATTATTTTTTAGTCTATTTAATATATCCCCACCCCAATTTAATTTTACAGTTCCCAAGACCTCGATGTGTCCTATTTCTGTATGCTGAAAATATCTTTAGCCTAATCTTGTATTTTTGCCTGAGTCAGATAATTTATTCCTAAGTATGGCATGCTTCCCTCAAGTTACAAAGGGAAACATTTTCAAAAATAGGTGTAGCAAGAAGGAGAAAAAAAATTCCACATGTCTACAAGTAAGTCAAGGCTATGAATCTCCCAAATGATAAACTAGTTACCTGCTGGGGCATGTTAGGATCTCATTTTTATAACTCATCATATAATTAGCCATGTTCAGTGCCTTTCAGCACTATGTCAGACTGTATGTCATGACAAAGATAGTTTAAAATTTATTAAAGTTTGCTTTAGAAAACAGTGTACCTTATAAGTAAGAGAGAATGACTGTATACAATATTAATGAGAGCCAGAAATGGAAAGGGCACTCTGCTAGGCCAACAGTAACCAAAAACATGGCCTTTTTTTCCAAGGAAGTTACAGTCTAGTGGAGGAATGGGGATGAATATAAATCATTATGATACAAAACATGGTCTACGTGGCAAAAGCAATGTCTAAAGAGTGATTAATTTTGACAGGGGTGAGGGTTGAGAAAAGCTTCCCAGAAGGAAGTAACATTGAATTTGGCCTCAGAGGATCAATTAAGCAGAGAGAAGGGAAAGAACCCTGAAGACTGGGTTTGGTAATTTCAACAGAGATGCAGAGTCAGGAAAAAAGTAAGGCATATTTAGGGAGCAAAATTGTGTATTATGGGTAAAACACATGGAGACTTAGAGCATGAGGGTGTTTGAAAGGAGAGGTTGAAGGGCCTTGAGGAATAGGGGGAGGAATGTAAAGTCCAGTCTATAATCAATGCTCTAAGCAGGGAAATAGCACAATCAGTTTGGGGTCCGACAAAGACAGTTCTAGTGGCACTGTTTAGGAACAGTTAGAATGAAGACTGACCCAAAGCAGACAAACCAGTGAGAAGTCAGTTTCAATTGTTTGGTAAAGAGAAGAAGAGGTAACGTGGGCTTCAACTGAGGAAGTAGCAATGAGAACAGAAGAGGGTAGATGTTTAAGAGACTATAAACGTGTTATCAACAGGATTTGGTGACAGACGTCATAGGAGCGAGAGGGAGGAGGAGTCCAAGATAATCCCCAAGGGTTCTCACCGCATTTATTGGATGGACAAAGAGCAGACACAGTCGTACCTTTGTGACTTTGTAAGTGCTTCCTTCAGCCTGAACTATCCATTCCTCGTGTACCTCTTATAGATAGCACAGCCCTCTTTCTTTCTTTCTTTCTTTTTTAAAGATTTTATTTATTTATTTATTTATTTATTTGAGAGAGAGCACACACGGAGGGGGGGGAGGGGCAGAGGGAGAGGGACAGAAAGAATCTTAAACAAGCTCCACACCCGCAGAACCAAGCATGGGTCTCGATCTCATGACCCTGAGATCATGACCTGAGCCAAAATCAAGAGTCCCACCCTCAACCAACTGAGCCACCCAGGCGCCCCAGCCCAGCCTTCTTTCAAAGCTTAGGGCACATCCCACTACCTGTTCCCAGATTTCCTGCCCTATACTCCACCCACAGCCAGAATTCATCACTTCTATGCTTGCACAAAATACTATCTTTATTTCTGCTTTTTGTCATCTCTTACAAGTGATTACTTACATGTTTGTTTTCCCATGGTAGGCAAGTGCCTTGAGACATCATGCTCCACTTGTCTCTGTATTTTTCATAATACCCAATATGGTGACTATCAACAAATAACCTCTATGGCTATTTCCATGTGTGTCATTTCTGGATATTGTCCAGAATTAAGGTGGTCCAAAGAGAGGCGATATTGAGCAATGATTCTCAAAGTGTGGTACATGTGTTACTGGGGAAATATGGAAAATAATGTTGAGTATGGAAAGATTTTTAATGGTTTCTATTTTATATTCATAAAATGGAATAATACCCAGAAATAAAAATTGAATGAACTAGTGATATATGTAAACTATGTAAATTAATCTCAAAAATATTATGTTGAAGAAGCCAAACACGAAAAAACATATATCATATGATATCATTTCTATGAAATTCACAAATAATAAAAATTAATCTTTGTTGGTAGAAATCAGAACAGTGGTTGCCTGTAGAAACAGGATTTGACTAGAAGGGTGTGCAATTTCTAGAATCATGCAAGTATTTTATATTTTTTATTAGGTTATTGATTTTACAGGTTTATATCATTTTCAAAAGTCATTGTATTGCATCCTTAAGTTTGGTGTACTTCACTCCAAGTAAACTTTATCTCAATTAAGGAAACAAAATTCAGGAAAATTTAAATATCGTTTTGGTTTAGTTGATACCAAGGAATTTTTCTTAACAATTTTATTACAGTATGATGATAGCACTATGTAAGAACATGTTCATAATATTTAGAGATATATACCAAAGTATATATGGGTGACATGATCTGATATAGATATCATAGATTGCTTTGAAATAATTCCTCAAATATGAAAATGATTCAAAAGGAGATAATTAAAGCAAATGTGTCATAATATTGATAAGTATGGAATCTGGGTGAAGAATGTGTAGGAGTTCATTTTATTATGCTCTCTAATTATGTGTATATTTAAATTTTCAAAATAAAAATAGATTATACAAGAACAACTTACTAAAAATCAAATTACCGTGTGTATAGTATCAAACCCTGTACTCAATCCAACAGCAAATTCTGTTGCCTATAACTTGAAAATGCATCCAGAATATGTCAATCTTACCACCACCACCATCCCCCCACACACACACTGTTACCTCCCTGGGTCCAGCCATCTCTATCTGTCAGCTGAACTAGGTCAGTAACCGCCTGACCATTCTCCCCATGTCCAGTTACCCCATGGAGTCTATGTTCCACACTAAATTCAGAACTATCCTTTTTTTTAAAAAAGATTTATTTATTTATTTTAGAGAGAGAGAGTGAGAGAGAGCGAGTGGGGCAAGCGGCAGAGAGAGAGAATCTCAAGCAGACTCCCCACTGAATCAGAGTCCAGTGCGGGACTCCACCCCATGACCCATGAGATTCCAAGCTGAGCTGAAATCAAGAGTTGGATCCTTAACCGACTGAGCCACCCAGGTGCTCCAGAACTACCTTTTTTAATATGAAAGTTAGGTCAAAACCCTCTGATTTCCCATCTCTCGCAAAGTAAACTTCAAATTCTTTACGTTGGCTTTTGAGGCTTGAAATGACCTTGTTTCCAGCTGCCCCTCTCAATTTACCTCCTACATTCTCCCCTTTCACTCTCTCTGCTCCAGCCACACTGGTTTCCCCATATCTCTCAAAAAAACAGAAAACAAAAACAAACAAAGTCAAGCCTCAGTCTACCTCAAGGTCTTTGAACTTGTTTTTCCCTCTGCATAGAAGCTATTTCCCCAGGGAACCATAGATTTCACTTCCTCACTCTCTGCTCAAATGTTCACAGGATCAAGAGGCTTTCTTCCACCACTCCATATGAATTAGCACGACCTTACCTATGCTATGAACCCTCTATTCCCCTTTATTTGCATTATTTTTCTTTCAATCCTTCATCACTATCTGACATATTATATACTTTTTTGTCTGCCCTCTCTGACTAGAATGCAAGATACCCTGGGGGCAATTTTATTCACTGGGGAATCCCCAGCACCTAGACTAGTTTAAGACTCAGAGCAGGTACACAATAGTCATTGTTGAGAGAAGAATCAAATGGGTTCTAGTCCACCTTTGGCTTTGAATTTATAAATTCAGCTTAGAACCCTGAACAAAAGGAAGTCTATATTCCTCTCACCCTAAACAGTGTTATCTGCCCAGGGGCAGGATAGAGAAGCCATGGCTAATTAATTCACCTATGACATGGCAACAAGATTAGGAGAATAGACAAGATCTCAAACTAAAGAATGGCAGGTCTCATGGGACTCCATTGGGGCCACCCATCCTCCAAAAATGATTCACTCCTCTCTGGCAAGGGGTGGGTGGTGATGGAGGGGAATGCCCATGCTATCTTCCTAATACCCAAGAAGGCCAAATTCCCATTTGGAAGAAATACTGGGAAAAGGATAGAACATTCCCTACCACAACGAAGATAATGATGATGAGTATAATAAAGAAAATAATGATGGGCCTTTTCCCAACTCCAATTCCCTTCTAGGCCTATCAGAAATAAATTAGATTCCAGGAAAATGGGCAGAGAGCACTGGTTTTTTTGCTTCTCCACCCTGGTTTACTCTCCATCATGTTTACTTTAAGCCCAGGGACTCTACCCACCCACCAGCAGATACGCACACAAATACAACTGGGTGTATTGTGTTGAAGGAGATGATGATCCTTTCTAAGAAGGATATGACTAAATGTTAGCACAGTGATGATTAGAATTTGTGGCAACAAGTATATACTTGAGAATTTTCTAGAACCAAGCCAGATTAACCTTACAATTTACTAACTGTATAACCCTACACTTTATTTAACTGATTCTGCATCTCATCTGTAGAACACATAAATAATGCCTCCTGGATAAAGTTGTTCTGAGGAATAAATTAGTATATATAACGCACCTAGAAAAGTACCTGACACATGCAAGAACTCAATTACTATTATCAGTATTTTGTTTTCTACAATCAACATTAAAATCATGTCTTGTGAGATTCCAAATGTTTCAGTATTCCTTTTCCCTTAGTGCCCATGGTTCTTGGTCATGCTGCTTCAAAGAATGAAGATGTAGACCAGACGAAGAGTGGTGGGCAGCAAAGCAAAGTTTATTGGGCAATTGTACAAAGCTCCCGAAGAGGGAGGGGACCGGAGATGGTTGCCACCAGAGTTTCTAAGTTTAGGGGTTTTTATGAGATTGTTGGTGGGCTGTTTCAATCTGGTTAACCCTCCATGACTGTCACCCATTCAGGTTTTTGTCCACACGTTCATCTACCTATCAGGTAATTGTTCACATGGGAAAGGGTGGAGGGCTCCTTCCAGGATGGTGTAAAATCCTTCTAAGGGTGGTTTCCTCTTAGGACTGGAGGCTGGTGGGGAGGGGGGAATCCCTTGTCCCTGCCTGCCTTTCTTCTGACTATCCTTCATTACAAATGATGTGATTATATTTTTCCTCACTACAAACCATGGAATAGTTTTCCTTATAGTAATGATAAACAGAAATTTTGCTTTGTAATTATTAATACAGGGACTCTGGTGTAACCAATGGAAAGTGGCGATGTTCTTAAATTCCTCATTAAAAAATAAAATGCGTTTAACCGCTTAACCCCTTCTCCTGATAATTTTTTGCTGGATGTTCAATAAGGAAAGAATGAGAGTGGTGCTGTAACACTAGAGATTTACTTCATATTGTCTTTTCATGAAGACATCAGGTAAAGCATTTGTGAGGGAGGAGCTTTAAGACAGTAGCTGGAATCCAATACCTAAGTTCCATCTGCAACTGAGCTATTTGGCGAAGATAACTTTATTTTGGCAATTTGTGAGGAAAGAAGAAGAAGAACGAGGTGCTAGGATACCATTCAGCAGCGCTAAATTCTAGCATAGCATCTATTCAACATCTCCTGTTAATGATTTGGATAGAGACTAAGGTGGCATGCGTATGTAATCTGCCAGGACCACAAAGAATGGCAAGGTAATGAATAGCACTGATGGTCAACTGGAGAATTAAAAAGAGCAGGGCAGACTGGAATGCTGGACTAAAACAAATGAGCTGTAATAAAAGATAAATGTTGAATGATATTTATAAAAGTGTAGAATGATGTAAATAGCAAAAGTGCCATATAGTCGTTAATCATTTATCCAGGTCCTTTGATAAGAGATACAGATATGTTTCTCACAATATGTATTCAGTCTAATTGAGGAGATAGAACCATAAAAAGAAAAGTGCAATGATGGGCATATTCATACAAGCATAGAGAACTAACATCAAACTCATCCAATGGAGAGCGAAGGGATAAAGGCCAGTGAAATAGGCTCTCGAGCTGAGAAGGTTGTTATTCCAGCCAGAAAGGCAATGTAAGAAAGACACACAGACGAATGCTAGAATGGTGTATGCAGAAAATTTTCAGCACTACAACGCAGAGCAGGAAATTGTGAGAGGTGATACCAGAGAAGCAGAGTAAGCCATGGAGACACTAAGTCATGCAGAGGAGCAGGACTTTATTGCATAGGCATGAAGAGCTAAAGCAGAGATACAACAGGAAATTGACAGGTTCAGACTGCATTTCATGTGGACCATGCAGGGAGTAATATGGAGGATGATTGTGATGGGAAGGAAAGAGGGACAGAGGAAGGAGAGAAGACTGGGGGCACAGACCCAAGTCAGAGGAGTCAAAGACTTTTAATTAGTACAGTGTTGTTACTGTGGGCACTCTAGGCTCTAAGATCCAGAAAGAAGATCTGAAA
Source organism: Phoca vitulina (assembly GCF_004348235.1). Lineage (NCBI taxonomy): Eukaryota > Metazoa > Chordata > Mammalia > Carnivora > Phocidae > Phoca > Phoca vitulina. The sequence continues at coordinate 7,036,251 of NW_022589722.1, forward strand.
TTCATAGAATAATAGTAAAAGATGGTCCAAGAGATACAGAGGAATCTTCAAGGGTTCTGGGTCATGAAAGCCACAGAAATAGAGAATTTAAAAAAGGAAGAAATGACTTACGTATTACATGCCACCCATAAGAGAAGGACTGTAAAAATGACCTTCAAATTTCACAGTCAGATTGTTAGACTTAATAGGAACAATTTCAATAGAGTGGTTGACATGGAAGACACACTAAAGTGTATTTAAAAAGAATAAATGAAAGATGAGTGAGTGTAGCATGTACTTTCTTTAAGAAGGTAGTAGCTACAAGAGAGATTCTGTTTCATTTGTAATGAAAGAGATTTGAAACAATTTCAAAGCAAAGGTGGTGAAGCCAATGAAAGAGAAGAGAAGGAAAAAAAAGATAAGGCAAGGTCCCAGGGAAAAAGAAAAGAATGAATTACATGAACGGAGAGGTTAGTTTTGATAAGAAGAGGGTCTTCGTATCCTGTAAAAGATGGGGGGAGGGGTAAAGGTAAGTTGTGGTCAAGCCAATGGCTAGGGCTCCGTGGAAAGTTAAAGATGACCAATTTTCTCAATGATATATTACTGCTGTGGTGGTAGTTCTTAAGTCTTACATTTCTTTGTTTTTTTTTTTATTTGTTTTTTGTTTGTTTGTTATTTAAACCATACTAATACAGAATTCAGGAGTCCTGACTTGACAATATGACATATGAAAAAGATCCTAGGAGCCAACAAGATGACAGTAGTGTTAAGAAAATAACCAGGGTCCCAATATACTTCCATAGAAATAGAAATTCAGGTCTTCTTCTAATTATTATGTTCAGCTTTGGAGGATCACATTAAAGAAAGACATTATGAAATAAGGTTATGTTTAGAGGGATATTAAATGACTGTAATTCCATAAACCTACTTAACAAAAAACAGGTAAAAGAGGTTAACATTTACCCCAGGAAAGGAAAATTTAGATATGAAACTATCATTGAGCACAGGAAGTATATTTGCTCTAAAGTGCTACATGGAGCAGAAACTGGATATGACAAAGAGATAAGTTTTATTTTAAGAGAAGGAAACACTCATTAATAAAGCCACCCAATTCTTCATCACTGAAAGCGTCTAAGAGGTTAGATGACCAAAAAGCAGGAAGGTCGTAGCGGGAACTCTGCATTTGGAAAAATGTGGATATCTTCCAACATTAAGTTTCTATAACACTGTTTTTAAACATCATTTACCCATTTTTGAGAGGTTATGAAATGAGATATAGAGCATATCATTCTTAGTATCCAATGGGATGTTGAATGCATTGGAACAGGAAAGCAGATAAAACTGGAATGTTTAAGGTTTACACTATATGGATTTGGCATTGAATTTTACACTTGGTTTAAATGCATGAGCTACTAAAAAGGTAATTTACTGCTTCAGAGCAATGAATACCAGCCCGTAGCAAGGGTGACTGAGGAGGATGACTGGAAGTTTGTCAGGACCTGGAACGTTACATAATGTAAAACAAAAACAAAACAAAACAAAAAAAACCCAAAACAACAAAACAACCTATTAAATAAGACCTGCACAGTGTGCGTGGATGGAGTGGGGCAGAGTGGAGGTGTATAGAGAAGGAGAGAGAGGGGTGAATAAGGAAATACCTAATCGAGCGTCCAAACAACCAAGTTTACTGCAGAGGAAAAGATGAGGAAATGAAGTTGACAGGATACGAAAGGATCCTGCGCAGCCAGAGAAAGTGGTCATGAGTGCAGCAATATTCCATGAGAGTTGCTGAGTTTGCCTGCAGATGTTTTCTATCAACCAAAGAAATGATTGATTGCAACCCACAGAAAACCATTGAACCTAGCGTGAGTGGGAAAGAGGGAATTTATTACATAGATATAAGGGTGTCCTAAGAAGTAGGGCTTCAGGAAGGAACTGGAAACAGGAACTGGAGTAGGTCAAGAATTTGCATTTCTAACAGGTCCCCAGGTGATGCCCAGGCTGCTGATCCAGGGACTTCACTTTGCAATCCACTGGTTTAGAGCTGGTGAAGCATCTTCCCAGGTATTATCTCATTTCATCCTTACCATAACTCTGTGGGGGAGGCCCTAGTATCTCCATTTTTCAGGAGAGGAAGCAAAGGAATAAAGAGCTTTAACACCCAAACTCTTATAGCTTCTAACCAGCAAAACTGAGGCAGGAATTTGGTTCTGATATAGCCAAGTTCCATCTTTCCCCCTTACCCCTCAGCTGTTTGGTGTAGGGTTGATGACCTGTATCTACCAGAGCCCGGTGAAAATAAATAGTGGCACATCTCTAATTCCATTTGTTTAATAATGACACAGCTAAGGAAAATGTCATTATGCTCTTTAAGAACAAGAGCTGTTACATTTTTATACTGCCGAGAGTAGAACTCAAAACTATTTGCTTACTTGCTTAGTGTGCTTTTATATCAAATGCAAATGCTGCAAGCTTAAAGAGAGCATGGAGACAGCTGCACTTAATAGACTAATTCAATATTCTGTAGTTATACTGGCTTTTTTCTTTTCCGCTGCCTTTTACCTAAACCTTGTACTAGCAGTCATAATTATGTTGAAACATTAAGGTGGCCCTCAATGAAAATAATTTTCTGAGTGTAATTTCCCTTTGCAAAACCAACTTCTTTATTCTGTCCCTTCATAATTTTCAACAAACTATTATTAAAAATTGGTCAAGACATTGAGGCTATTTTTCCAGACTATTTATTTTCTAATATAGGATCAGTCCCGATTTTTAGTAATTGGGTATAAAACAATGTTACATATTTGAATTGTATAACCACATAGTTTAAAAACAGCAAACATCATGGTTCTGAAAATTTGTAAATTGTTTTTGAAGGGGTGGGGATGGGTAAGAAGAGCTGACAGAGGGGGTCTTCGGACTTTAATTTCTAGAATGTTCAAGGAAATATAGGTGCCTGGGTGGCTCAATCAGTTAAGTGTCCAACTCTTGATTTGGGCTCAGGTCATGATCTCAGGGTTGTGGGATCGAGCCCCACACCCAGGCTCCATGCTCAATGAGAAGTTTGCTTGGGGTTCTCTCTCTCCCTCTCGCCCTGCCCCCAGCTCACTCGCATACTCGTGCACATGTGTGCTCTCTCTCTCTCTCTCTCTCGCTCATAAATAAATAAATAAATAAATAAATAAATCTTTATAAAAAATTTAAAAATATTTAAGGAGATAAAGAAAGGAATACAAAATAAGGTAAAAAAATAATTTAAAAGAAAGGATAGGCAGCTTTAAAAAAAATCAAATAGAAATTCTAGAAATAAAAATTAGACTAGGCACAGCTAAAAAGAGAATACATGAGAATAGATCTGAGAAATCACCCAGAATGCAGGTGAATTATTTCACCAGAAAATGAAGTAATGAAGAAATATTATTGAGAAGTTAAGAGACATGAAGTATAGAACAAGAGGTTCTAACACATACTTAGTAGTTCCAGAAGAAGATAATAGAGGAAATGGTGGGAAAGGATATTTTGAGTACTCTTAATTTCAATATATATGTGTATCCAATTCAAAGTGGTTACCTAATATCAAACAATAAATATAGTTAAGTCCCTGTATCAGTGCATAATAGTGAAAATACAGAGCAGCATGGATAAAGAGAGAATCCTTTATCTGTTCCTAAAAGCTACCCAAGAGAGAAGATGGATGGCCAATTAAGGAATGACAATCAGGTACACATCAGTTTTCTCGCTGGCAGCAACCAGAGTCTCCCCCACCTAAACCGTCATTTAGGAATACAGGCAAAAATAGAGAGTTTCTCAGATGCACAAAAGATAAACAATTTGACTAGTCACAGGCCCTCATGAAAGAATGACTGAAGAACACACATTGGCAAGAAAGAAAATGAATTCCATGAGCAAAGGGAACAAGAAGCAATTATAAGCAAATAAATCAGTCTAAAGCATATGTTGACATTTAACATTATGCAAATGTTCATGATATTTAGTATTATAGCACTTTCAATACTTTTCTGTAATGCAATTACTAGGTTTATTTTTTCAAAAGCAATACAAATAGCAACAATTAATACTTATAGATGCTTGCCATGTTCCAGGCACTGTACTGATTTTTTTTTATGGATTATCTCATTTATTTCTTACAATAATCTTGCAAGATATATCTACTTGTTATACCCATTTTACAAATGTTGAACCTGAAGCATAGAGTAGTAATTTTTCCAACATCATGTAGATAGTAAACAATGGAAATGAATTTGTGTGACCTAGGGAAAGTCATTTAGTGTTAAAGGGTCAAAGCCCAATTTTCTCATCTATGCAGTGAAAATACAGATGTTTGCTCTGACCATATTACAAGGTTATGTGAAGTTGAAATAAGACCAATTAGTGTTAAAGTGCTTTCGAAATTGGCAAGCATTCTGCAATTTGAAATGATAATAAAAATAAAACAGAATATGTGTGCCAGATTTTAAAAAGGAAATTTGGCCACATAGCTAATAGATGATAACCATTCATCTATTGAAAATATATTTTAATATGGCTTCAGTAAGTAATTATAATTTGGAGATTATATATAAAGTAGCGGTATTTCACTTATTTATTTTTTTGCTTGCTTATTTCTAATCCATGTTGTTCCAAAAAAGATTTTCAGGCAGCTAATAAGGGTATACTAAAAAAAGAAAAAAATCAATATAAAAGGATTCATTTTATTTTTTATTTTAAAAATATACCTTAGATTTGATTTCTAAATATGCACAAACTTTACAAAAGCAACTTGTTATTAATTTAAAATATAACTCCATCCCACATATCCTCTATTACCACCCCCACTGCAGTATACACACATAAAACAAACTTAAGCAGCAGGAAAAGTTCATATTGTCTATTCTAAAAAATGAAAATTGCTCATTTTCATACCGCTTTGGCATGGTTCAAGTTAATGATGTGCTAATGCAATATTAAAGTAGTAACTCCTGCAGTTATAACAGCCCTAATCGGGCAACTGACATCACAGCAGTATTACTAAAGTGTTGGATTTTACTCGATTTCCATAAGTAAATGGAATCTGAAACTCATTGCCTATTAATCACTGCAGTTTAGTAGGTCCCTTATTTATTTTGGATAAGCATTTCATTCTCAAGTAAAGAATTAAGTGAAAAAATGAGCCAGAATTCAATAGAGACTTCCAGTGAGTAGCCATTTCTTTTGGTTCCCATAATAAATAGAGAATTTTTAAGCCTATAGAAAATGAGAACAGATGTGGATAATAACACAATTTGTTATTTAAGAATGCAAGCTTTTTCTGAAGATTTAGGAATTATCATGAGTACCATGCATTGAACCCCCCCAAAATCAATAAATATTAAAATCAGAAAACGATATTTGCATTATAATTTGAAACATGAAGAATATTTACCCATCATGCCTTTGAAAAATCCATGATGTCCTGAATACTTATGAACTGTGTGTCATCAGATGATTCAGAGAGCTTCTCTGAACTACTTAGAATTCTCAAGCAGAACAGTAATAACACATTCTCAATAAAAAAAAGCTTGTGCATTATTCTCTCTGAATTTTCACTGGCTCTATAGCTTAGTAAAAAGAGGACTGAATATGGAATTGAGAAACTGGGCTCTCATTTTGGCCTTGCCAGTTAATAGCTGATGTGACTTCAAGTAAGTTCCTTAAAGATGAGTTACATGTTCCACAGATGTGACATGACAATAATGACACCTCCTCCAAAGGGTTATTTGAAGAAAGAATGAGAGCAGAGCCTAGAATACAGTTAATTAAATATGATTTAGAATTGAGGATATTCCACAAAAGCTTAACTTTGATTAATCTCATTACTATGGGGACTCGATATTGACCTGTATGAAGCTGATGACAACTTTTGGATGGAAATTAAATAACAGGTTTAAAAAAATGCATGTTGTTTCCAAATTACTAGTTATGATAACCATGGCTGTATAGGACCTGACTAGAAGGTCCATATATAGAGAGACAGCTGTTATGGCATATTGATTTAATCTTTAATATAGTAAGTTCTGAGCAACGGACTGGGTCATTAAATCAAATGGTGTCAGTCTATTGCTTTTATTATAAAGATTACATTTGGACCCATTCTGAGAAAGACCCAGTAAACAATTGATTTCATAAAAATCATCTAGCTGATACATTGTACCAACATCAATAGAAAGGAAAGTCTTATTCCAAAGCATCTTGGTAGTCATCTATCCCTATGCTCTGCTGAGTCTGGGACATCCCAAGAGGTGCCTCAGGCAGCTCTGGGAGGTGATGAGGGGGAGGTTGAGTGTTAGGGTTAGGATTAGGGGTGAGGATTAAGGTTAGGGTTAGGGGTTAGGGTTAGGGTAGGTTGTACTAATGTTGAATATGATGCTAGTTATTCTACCTGTATTTACTAATGACTCCAGTAAAATCTCTAAATTGTTTCCCCAATTGAAAATGAGGTCAATGGCACTACATCAAAACAAAAAGCTTCTGCACAGCAAAGGAAACAATCAACAAAACTCAAAGACAACCTACTAAATGGGAGGAGATATTTGCAAATGACATATTCGATAAAGAGTTAGTATCCAAAATATATAAAGAGCTTATTCAACTGTATAGCAAAAAAAAAAAAAAAGTATTCCAATTAAAAAATGGACAGAAGACATGAAAAGACATTCCTCCAAAGAAGACATCCAAATGGATAGCAGACATATGAAAAGATGCTCAACATCACTAATCATCAGGGAAATGCAAATCAAAATCACAATGAGATCTTACCTCATACCTGTCAGAACAGCTAAAATCAAAAATACAAGAAACAACAAGTGTTGGTGAGAATGTGGAGAAATGAAACCTTTGTCACTTTTGCTGAGAATGCAAGCTGGTGCAATCATTGTGGAAAGCAGTATGCAGGTTCCTCAAAAAATTAAGAATAGGGGTGCCTCGGTTAAGCATCAGCTTGGGTCATTGATCCTGGAGTTCCAGGATCCAGCCCCGCTTAGGGCTCCCTGCTCAGCGGGGAGTCTGCTTCTCCCTCTGCCCCTCACCCTGCTCGTGCTCTCTCTCTCTCAAATAAAATAAAATAAAATAAATCTTAAAAAAAAAAAAATAGAATTACCATATAATCCAGTAATTCCACAGCTGGATATTTACCCAAAGAATGCAAAAACACTAGTTCAAAAAGATATATGCACCCCTATGTTTATTGGAACATTATTTTATAATAGCCAATTATAGAAGCAGCCCAAGTGTTCATTGATAGATGAATGGATAAAGGAAATGTGGCATATATGTACAATGGAATATTACTCGGCCATAAAAAAAGAATTAAATCTTGCCATTTGTAACAACATGGGTGGATCTAGAAAGTATAATGTTAAGTAAAATAAGTCAGTCAGAGAAAGACAAATACCATATGATTTCTCTCACATGTGGAATTTAAGAAACAAAACAAATGAACAAAGAGAAAAAGAGACAAACCAAAAAATAGACTCTTAACTATAGAGAACAAACTGATAGTTACCAGAGGGGAGGTGGGTGGGGATGGGTGAAATAAGTGAAGGGAATTAAGAGTACATTTATCTTGATGAGCATTGAGTGGATTTATGCAAGTGTTGAATCACTCTATTGTACACCTGAAACTAATATAGCACTGTATGTTAACTATACTGGAATTTTAAAAAATTCTGTGCAAGAGAGTGATATGGAGAAGGTAGTCCTTTTCAAAAGTGTGTCAGGTGGCTTGAGACAGACTGAAGGTAAGAGAGACCAGAAACAAGGAAATGAAATATTAAATTATTAGAATAGTCAGGAAGTAAGGGTGCCAAGGACTACATGAGGATGCTAGCAATGCAAATGGAGAAAAACAAGGAACAATGTGGGAGACACTGTGGAAAAAAGATTTTTAAGACTAGTTGGCTGATTTGATAAGAGTGTTGGAAGGAGAGAAGAAATCAGATATAGCAAGGCTTCACGCAGGGATAATGGTGGTGCAATTTTCTCACCAGTATCTTCAGTCCCCACCCCCACCCTTTCCAAGAGCTTTCTCCTCTCTGCTTTTAAACTCGCCCATGCTTGAATTAGCATAAATGTTTGGAAAAGGTAAAAAACATTTATCCTCAAAATGTTCTTGAGGTAAACCATTTCTGAAATATGAACCTGTTCGCCAGCCAAACCTCAATTTGTATTCAAACTGCGGTTTAAACACTCTGTCCAAACATGACAGATGTTGGAATCAATTGGTTTGCAAGTCGTATTTTTTTTTTGTCAGCTTCAATAAACAAAATCTTCTTAAATTATCTTCTGTCAAATACATTTACCAAATCCTTGCAATGCGTATAGACCTCTGTAAAGTTAATTGAAAAACAAACTCTTGGCCTTTAGGAACTAAAAAGAAAGGTAATTTTTTAAAAAGGGAGTGGGGAAGGCTTTAAAAAATGCAAGAAAGTATACCAAAAAAAAAAAAAAAGAGGAAGAAGAAGAAAAATGAAGAGAAAATAACAGCACACTCACACGCACATAAGAAAAGAATTTTCTCTTGTTTCAACCTCTCTAAAATTATTTCCTAACTGGGCGCCTGGGTGGCTCTGTCGTTAAGCATCTGCCTTCGGCTCAGGTCATGGTCCCAGGTTCCTGGGATCGAGCCCCACATCGGGCTTCCTGCTCAGCGGGAAGCCTGCTTCTCCCTCTCCCCCTGCTTGTGTTCCCTCTCTTGCTGTGTTTCTCTCTGTCAAATAAACAAATAAAATCTTTTTTTAAAAATTAAATAAAAATAAAATTATTTCCTAACATTTTTGCCTGAAGTTTAAGATTTCGGACCTAAGATCTTGTAGGATATTTTTATCAGATCCTATAAATAACATAGAAAAGCTTGATATTTTTATAATAATTATATTCTAATTTGGTAATTTAAATATCTTTTTACTTGTTCATATTATCACTAATATGCTAGAGTCTGCCAAAGGTAATAATACTGCATAAGTGAAATGAGTCTGAAACTGTTCTTATATATTATCATAAATAATAAATATTTTTTGACTCTTGTCTTGATAATGAGATATAACAACAGGTTAATTCAATGAATTCAAAAGGCATTAAGACATAAAATTCAGACCAGAGGCCACCTGATCTCTCTCTGCCTATTCACTCATCTATAAACTAGGGCTATTAATAGAGCCTAGTTTATGGGATTGTGGGGACTAAGTGAAATAGTAGGTGCAGAGTACGTAGCATGGTGTCTAGCATATAGTAAATGTTCAGTAAATATTATATTATCATATCCCCTTAATTATCTAGTTATGTTCATTTTTTGTAAATATCTTCTCATGTTTAATGCCTATTGGAATCTTAACATTTTAATTCGGATTTCATATGTTCTTTGTGTATTAAAATATTAACTTACATTAATTAATATAACTTGGTTATATTTACTGCAAATACATTCCCCAATTTTTTTTTTTTTTGCTTTCAACATAAAGATTTTTTTCCCTTTTGATAGAATTACTTCTTTTAAGCTTTTCTTCTTTATATTTACCATAGCTTTTATATGTAGAAAATCTTCCCTGTTCCAGAAATACATGGTAACATGTTTATTTGAGGTTTTCTCTTTTTCCTTCTTTGTGTGTGGTAATAGTTGGACATTTTACATTTAACTCTTTAGTACAGCTAAAGTTGAGGGAAGGGGATGAAGTGGAGACTGAAATTTTAATTTTTCATCAAATATTGCTTACAAGTTCTATATATTAAATAATCTTTTCCTTCATGAGCGATTCATATTATGTGTTCAGCCTGGCTCATTGGCCTTAAAAGATTCAGTTGCCTAAACTCCAAACTCTAAAAATCTACGTTCTTCCTCCCACTTTCCATTCTGAACCTGCTTCATCTGGTCTGAGCACCTCGTCTAATCCTACTGCTTCACACTTAGATTTCCTTTCTCCTTGAAACAAGCACTTTGATAATCAACTTAGGCTGTATTCTAGGTCTCTGACTTCACTTGGCTTCTACTGACCCATCTGCTCAACATTGTGTGTGAGGGTGAGTGACCAGATCTAGTGCCCTATGAGAGCAGCCAGACACTACCACATTTACTATGGATTCAGCAAGTTTGGGTGAGCTCTGAACTTCCACTAACATTTCCCTTTGTACTGAGCTCTTCAAACCCGCAGCTGTGTTTGGTATCTTAACTTAAGCTAGATTGGCAAATGTCCTCAGGGCAAAGCGGTGATTTGCTCGCTCACCTCTCTAAATCCTAGCTCTTAAATAATTCCTTATTCTTCCATGTTAGATCTTCAATGCTTTTATGAAAAGATTTTTTATTTTATCTAGTAATTTTAGTTGTTTTTAGCCTTCTCTCACTAGAAACAGACTTGCTGTAGATTACAGTTTAACTTTGCAATTAAATGTGTATGCCAATTCCCCATCTAAATTATGTTTCTTCAATGCAAAATCATTCTAGGTACCTAGTGCAGTACTTAACCCATGGCAGACACTCAAGTCATGATAATGATTATAAAGACAGTCATGACAACTCAGGCACTCAACTTCAGATCACAAAAATGGCCAAATAACTGTGACAACTCTGAAACATTGACACTCAAAAGTGCTATTTCTTACCATAGCATACTTTGAAACAATTGTGATTGTAGCAGGATTGGGGGGCGGGGGAGAGAAAATCCAGATTCTGTCTATAATATGCCTCTATTTATTCAATTCCAAAATATTTATGAGGCAAATGCAAAAGAAGTACAAATATGAAGGTTGGTGAGCAAGAGGAGGTATCATTATAGATCTGATTTTTTTTTTTTCTGTTCTCTAGCAAGAGTTTAGGAATGAACTGCTTTGAATCCTTGATTTTATTAATAGTATTAATTATTAATAGTTTGGAGATCTCTTGGATGTTCCAAATGTTTGTGAAAACATGTAATTATGTTATTTACTATATGTCTACATTCTTTGCTAGACCAGAAGTCCTCAAGGAAAGGGATGGTTTGTTTGCTTGACTCTATTCACAGTACTGAGTATAATGCTTAGTACATAGTAAGGTGCTAAATAAATTTTTATTAAATCATTGAGTGAATGCAGTATATTCAGAAGCATAAGATGTGGCTCGGCCTCAGGGAATCTAAAATCTGTGTAGGGTGAAGACAGATGAGGGACTACCATTTGTTTAGCATTTAGCACAGGCTCATTTTCACACATTATATCATTTATTGTTTGCAAGGACCTCATGAGACAGCTATTATTACCGTAACTTGTGAGCATTACTATCTCTTTTTAAGATGAGGAAATCGAGTCCTAGAGAAGATATAAAACTTGCCCAGTTACATTGTTTTTAAGTGGCAAAGCTGGTATTTGTCTGAATTCAGTGTTCATACTCTTTTCTTATATGCCACAATGTCTCTCTCTGAGTGAAACACAAGTGATAATATGCAACACATAATTAAATTTTAAAATGTCCAGGTGTGGCTATAAATGATCCAGAAATTCAAAGAATGAGAAGAGTAAAAACACAGTAGTCAGAATAGGCTCATGGGGGCATTGGGATTTGAGTTAACTCCTCAAGTCTCTAGATGAAGAGTAGAACAGGGGTCATTTCAGGAAAAGCAATTTCAAAAATCCCATCAGGATTCTTTAAGGTCAATAATTTTTTTTAATGGTATTGTTTGATTAGCACTATAAATCACGTGGAGGTGAGAAATGGTTTATCATAAGCCACATAACATGGCATAGATGTTACATGGCCACATGAAGTACGATATTGTTGAAGCCTTGGCTCTCCCCTCATAAGTCTATACTGAAAAATAATTGAATGGGAAATGCTTAGGATATTCACACGATACTTTACTAATCTAAATGATAATACTCCATATCTGAGTCCTTGTTATGCCTAATGATGACTGCATAGAAAAGCATGAAGAGCCAATAATGTGTTCTGATTCCTGCAAAGAGCTAACATGGTAATTTCACCACTTGATGAGAAAGGAGATGCTAATTGTCCGGTGCAAAATTGGCAATGACCTCTAAGATGCTTTGAAATCACTGGGCTCTCTCGATTCAGAGAAAATGTAGACAAGATACCTTATTAGTTAAGCATTTCTTTTTTCAAAGCAATGCTTACTGGCATTATGCTGATTCAAGAAGTCCCATTCTGACTGTTAATGAAAACTTAATGGAGCTGACATAAGTAAGATGATCTCAAGCCTGCCTCACTCTCTAAATTGCTTTTTTTTGTTGTTGCCTTCTGGAAAGTTGCTGGGTCATTGAACACTGATGTCATGCCAGAGTATGCAAGAAAAAACTGGTAAACAACACTGAGAAGGTGAAGGAGGTTCAGAATATAGTGGGATAAAAGATGGAGAAGTAGGAACCAGAAAATCAGAGCAAGGGCTAAGAAATTAGTAATTTGGAAGTGATCAGGCCCAATTTTACTTCCCAGCTCTACCACTTAATAGCTTCATTAACTTAGGGGAAGTTATTTAAGTTCCCCAAGCTTCAGTTTCTTTATCACAAAAAGTGATTATTAAAATACCATCTATGGCAAATGCTTATTATGAGGATTAAGTGAGAAAATTCGAGTTAAATACTGACCATTGTGACTGACACATTTAATTTCTCAAAAACCGATAGTTTGCTATCATCATCATCATTATCATCATCACTTACAGGAACAAGATAAATGTATAGAAATTAAGATATGTGAAAAGAAAAGGGGGAATAAGAAAGCCTATTATCTCAAGGCAGGCAAGGGTCAGAAATCTTGCACAGTAGATTCCTAGAGTCAAAAAACATTGGGAAGGAATTTAGAGATCATGGAGTCAAACACCTTTGTTTTACAAATGAGCAACCCAACACTAAGAAATGTCTCAGTTGGTGTAATTACTTTTGAAAACATTTTGGCAGTTTTTTATAAAGTTCAGCATGGACTTGACTTGGGCAACTTAGTAATTCTTTTCCTGTTTACCCAAGAGAAATAAAGACTGATGTCTACACAAAGACTTGTACATAAGGGTACATGGCAGCTTTATTCATAACAGCCCAAACCAGAAACAATCAATTGTCCATCAACAGGAGGATGTATAAATAAATTTCAGACAATAGAATACAATCAGCAATAAAAAAAAGGCACGAACTCCTAGTACACACAAAACATGGATGAATCTAAAAACATCATACTGAGCAGAAAAAGCAAAACAAATACATACTGCCTGATTCTATTTATCTGAAATTCTAGAAAATACAAACTAATCTATAGAGATGCAAAGCATGTAAGTAGTTTTCTGGAGCTTATATTGGGGCAGGGTGTGCAAGGGTTTGACTAGGAAGATGCACAAGGGAATTTGGGGGGTTGTGGAAATATTTTATATCTTTTATAAAATATTTTATGTTTTGATTGCGCTGGTAGTTACATAGCATATATATCTGTCGAAAGTCATTAAAACTGTATTTTAAAATGGGTTACTTTTTGTGTATTGATTATACCTAAGTAAAGTTGATTTTAAAAGAAAGAGCTGACTTGATGCCTTATCCTTTTCAGGGTCAGAGCTAGAATTTGCATCTTTGCTAACTAGCTAGGTTGCTAAGCTAGCATTTAGCTAGTGCTCATCGAGCTGAGCTTTGCTCAGTTCATTAATGCAACATCTAGCCATGCCTGCTCTCATTCTGAGAGCTAGCCCGGTGAAATGGCATATGCCTTGGCTTTGGAGTTATAGGATGTGGTTTGGTATCATGGCTTCCCCTCCTAGTGGCTGTGTGGCCTTAGCCAGGTTGTTAGACCTTTCTGAGCTACCTCTTACTCTTATCTCAAATGGGGACAAAATTCCTATCATAGGATTCCTATAAAAACAAAATGATATGATATTTTTTTTAAAAAAATGACCAGAAAATGGAAGGCCCTCAATAAGTTGTAGCTGTGGCTACTATTAATTTCTTCAAAAGAATGTGGCAGACCTGGAACCATGCAATAGAGAAGTCTTGTCTTGTGAGGTTGTGAGATAATGCCTCCAGACTGCATTTGTTCATTCATTCAACAAATATTACTCAGTGCCTATGATGTGCCAGGCACTGTCCTAGACTCCTGGGATTCAGCAAAGAAAACAAGAGTTGCGCTCTAGTGGGGAGAGACAACAAATCGATAAGCCAATACATGTGTCATTTGTCAGATGGCAATCTGTGCCAAGAAGAAAAATAAAGAGAGTAAGAGGCAAAGAGAATGGTTAGGGTTGATAGGAAGACGTCATTGTATACAGGGAGCTGAGAAGCAGCTGATCCACTAATATAACATGTGAACTGAAATCTAAAAAAAAAAAAAAGAGAGAGAGAGAGAGAGAAAGAGTTAGGTAGGAAGATAGCTGGATGGAAAATCCTGCAGGTCAAGGGAAGAGCAGGGAAGAGGCCCCAGTGCTGGAGTCTGCTTGGCCCATCTTGGGATTATCGAGACCTGTGGGGCTGTGTGTATTGTTTTCAAGATTCAGAGCAATGCCAGTTATTTATGTAACATGTGATGACATTTACAATTTACCAGCTGCTCAGAATGTTGAACTCTACTTCTCCATTGTTTGTACTCAGATTTCCACATAAACACAAATCTTTTTGTCAAATTCCTATTGCTGTTGCTATGCTTAGCTGATGGCTTTGGTGTCAGGATGAAGTTACTTATCTATATATATTTTGTAAGTAGTAAACACTACAATAAAATAAAAATAAGTAGATACTGGTCTAAATCAATTGCCTCTTTCACTAAGAAAGATGTAAATCCACACAGTCAGTGTGAGGAGGAGCTGCTGAACTTGAAGATGTCATTTTTGGTCAACATGGGAAATAATGTTTTCTATAGTCCCACCATGACCTTGGGAGCAAGGAAGAAGCTGAATGTGGGGACGGAAGAAGGAAGTGCACAGTTCATTCTAATTTTCTCCTGTGTCTTAAGGACAAAAAACACACATCCAAAAGCACACTGTAACATAGTCCTTATATTATCTTGGGCATTCTCTGTTAATTTAGGTCCACAGAGCAGGATGCAATGAAATAAGCCCAGTGCCAGCACTGGAAGAGCAGAAGGCAAACTTCAAGGCTGAGGTCAGCCATGGACAGTGGCCCTCTCTAATTAGTGACACTAAGCCATGAATACAATTCTGATTGCAATCAGTGACTTCTCTCACACCAACTATTTCTAGTCATCCAAGGTTCCCTTCCAGGAGAAATCTTCAGAAGAAAGCGAAGACTAGAAGTGCTTCCTTTACTTCTGGTATGAGCACAATCCAGGGGAATGCTGTAATACTCTCTGGCCACATTCTGGGGCATTGTAGAATGCAACCCCAAGAAGCCTCAGGGCTCATTCCTAGGGAGCACAGTCTAAAGCCAGTCAGATTAACCAGTGGTGGTTAAGAAGTGCAGGCAGGGTGTTAACAGGCAAACCATAAAAAAATCACAAGAAAGAAATGTTGGCATCAGTGATACATATGGATCCATCAGCAAAAAAAAAAAAAGAAGAAGACACAGGTAGAAATTTAGAAGAGCAGTCCTGCTCAGTTCTCAGGGAAAGAATATGAATATTTTGGTGAGGATCCTTTTAAAGGGCTGAGAAATCTCCTTTTCAAATCTAATGCTTTGGACCTGAAAGTCACTTTTCACAGCTGAACTCATTCACTTTGGTAATCTGAACCTAAGCCCTGTTTTCATTAGTACAGACAGTGAAACCTAGTTGTGTTAACAAATCTTCTAAAGGAAAAAATAACCAAGAAAGAGCGTAGTGAAGGACTCAGTTTTTTTGTAGGAGGATCTTGAATGTTTAGTCAATTCAGCTCACTACCATAGACTGAACCCTAAATACACTGATTGCAGTTTATTTGTCTATTGCTAAACCACAAAAGCACTGACTTGAAATCCAAATTTAATTTGAGACAAATACGAAGACATGACACTGCTTAACTTCCTGAAATTCATTGAGTGCCGCCTGTAACTATCCTAGACACGGGCAGACCAATGGTGACCACAGGGCTTCTCACACCTGTGAGTAAAGGTCTAACAGAAGCTGCTGTGAATCTACAGTGATTCATATATAAAGTTATCAAAACCCAGTAAATTAAAAGGAAGTGGAAATATTACAAAGCATTACCTAAGTTCAATGACATTGTTTCTACAATAAACACATTACATAGAAAGCTCTGTATTTTAAAACTTTAATTCAAAATTAAAAATGGTCATAATGCTGATGTATAGCAATAGATATTATATGTATTATGTTTTAATAAGTATTCCACCTACCATTCATCAAAAAGAGCCCATATGAGCCATTAACTTCAAAGTGTTGCCAGAGAAGTTCATCTCATTTAATTCTCAAAAAAACAAAACAAAACAAAACAAAACAAAACAAAAAAAAACCTGGAAGATAAATATTATTACCATGCCAGCCACTTTCCAAAAGAAACCAAGACTTTGATATGGTAAAGAATTTCCCCAAATTTCTACAGGCAAACACCAATGGCACACCAAGATTCACACAAAAGACCTTTGATTCCTACAGCCTTTCGACTTTCCCATTTTGACTTTTTTAGTAAAACCTCAAGACAATTTGACACAAATAAAACTGATGAAGACTCTCTCCATATGCAAGGCATATTTTATGGCCATAAATACTAAATAGGATTATTTGTGTGTTTTTGTGTGTGTGTTGGGGAGAGAGAGAGAGAGAGAAGTGGCCTTTCTCTACATTTTCCAAACACACACACACTTCATACTTTTCTTTCTTTTTCTTTTTTTTAACACTTTTGTATCTTAGAACTAGCTATCCATTGCCCTTGCCAAACTCCAAAGCTGGTTAGTCAACAATTCTGAAGCTTATAAAATAGTAGACCTCAACATTAAGCAGGTTTTCCTGATATTCTGGTATAAATTAAATGGTGCATTTTAATGTTGTTCATCCAAGCAATGATAACTATGCAGTCTTATTTAATCATGCAGACTTAAGGTTTTTATTAATCTTAAATATATTATTTTTTAAGGTATATCATAGGACGACATGTGAGGATCCTATGTATAAATATATAGCAGTAAGTAAAACAGAATGCCATGTAGCACAAAGATGACAAGGAGGTTTCAATTGCAATCCTACCCTGACCAGGTGATAGTTGCTGCCTGGAGCACTGTTTTGTAAATTATTCTGCCGCCAAGACCAGCACCAAAGAAAGAGGGTGCGGAGATTGATTAACAATGTCTGTCATGGTTCCAGGAGTGGAGAGTGACACTTCTTTTATGCTGAAGGTACTATATCTTGCCAGACTAAGAAATAAAATATTAAAATGTCTTTCATTAAAAGGCAAATTCATAATTTACATGTCAGCCTATAAAGAGATTCACATACTTATTTCTAACTCCCTGAGGTAGACTTCCGGATGAGCTCCCAGCGATGGTCTTAATCAATGGCATGTTGGGTAATTTTAGAGCCCGAGACAGCCCCAGTCTAGCATCTGACTGGGTGCGCTTTAGTATGTGGGGCAGTAAAACAGAAATGTTGGAACGAGAAAAGGGGAAAAGATTGTACTCCGAGACTGATCAGGATATTTAGAGTGTGCTCGCTGAATGTGGGCGATATCTGACATGGATGCTGCCACATCAAAATTCAACACATCTGACCAGTCCAAGTGTTTAGCCTGTCACCCCTCCTACCTTTGCCCCTGCCTTTGGTCCCTGGACTCTCTGTCTCTCTCTCTCTAATTCCCTTGTGACCCTGTTTGAATCTGCAGAGGCTCAGCATGAAGTTCATACATTAATAGGGAAATCCAAACAGGTTAATTAAATGAAAATTGCAAATAACTCTTACTTTTCTCCTAGAGTCAGTTCATGAGGTCTGTCCAATTTTGATTTATTTTTCTGCGACGGCCTCCATTTGCAGAGTTAGCCTCTAGCTTTCTTGTTGGTTTGGACAGAGTTGCTTATTGGTTTATAGTATCTTAACACCTAGGAAGAGACAAAGATATGAATGAAAAGCTGAATGACTATCCAAGACCTCCCTTCCCTCCAAAATACCAAGAAACTGCAAGGGCTTCTGTTTCCCCATTATTTGGCATTCATGAATAAAAGCAAATTCTTTCTAGGAGTTGGTGTGAGATGATGAAATCATTAAGGTTTACCTGACTTAAGTATCAAATGTGCTACGTTGACAAGTATAGTTTCAGAACTCAATCCCCTTTGATCATTTCAGCTTTCAAGAACTTTGGTGCTGTAGGTAGTTACAGGAATATTCAGGAGACAGAATCATTCCTGTTTGTAGAGTTCCATAAGGGAGAAAAAAAAAAAAGCAAGCTGACCAAGTCTCCCTACTGTGGATTGTGGGCTGAAATATTTTTAGCCAACGAAAATGCAAGCCACAGAAAACACTGGGGAGAGGGGATAGCATGTATTTCTTGGCCAGGAAGTTATTGGGTCTTGAAATGCAAGGAGTAAAGAGGAACATTTGCTCACTGCATTCTTCTCCAATTAAACCCCCAGGAAAATGCTCTCTCATAAATCACTTGCTACTTCAGACATAACTTTCTAGCCCATTATTTGGCGTTCATCATCAATTCTTCTTTTCATCATATAATCATCTTTGGGGTACTGTAAACCTGGAAGCATGTTGGGGAAACATAAATAAACCAAGCTCTGCCTTTACAAGAGAGATCACATTTTTGTAGTGCGGAAAATAATGCCATTTAGTCAGGTTTTTGCCAATACATCCCCTCCTCAGAGCAGCCTTCCATCACTCTGCCACTTAAAAGAGCGACTCCCTGGTGTCCTCTATTCTCTTCTCCTGTGTTATTTTTTTTTCACTGCACTTACAACTTCCTGGAATTACATTACATATGTACACATCTGTTTACTGTCAGCTTCCCTCAGTGAAACGCAAACTCCATGAAGGTAGAAATTTTATCTGTTTTGCTCAGTGTTGTATTCCCAGGGCCAAGAGTTTCCTCATATATAGGAAGCCCTCAATGGATATTTGCAAGATGGATGAATGAAGACATGTGTGGCCTGCATATGGCTTTCATAGTAGTTAAAACTCAGGTTCTGCAGTCAGGCATCTGGGTTTGAATTTTGTTAAGACAGATTACCTTGGAAGAATTATGAACTTCCCTAAAGTCTCAGTTTTTATCTGTTATATGAAGATAACAATAATACTTGGTTCATAAATTGGTTGTGTGTGATGCATAGCATGCAATAAATATCAGGTATTATTATAACAGAAGCATGGACACAACGCAAGGAAGCACAAAAATCAGAGAATCTTTCAGCTGTGTCATAAAGAGAGGAAGGGGTACAACCGGTAGAAGGGATGGCATAGACAAAAGTACATGGACATAAAACAATCCAATTCTTTTGAAGGGCGATTGTAGAGCTTGAGGCAGCAATACGGTGCCCAATCATCTAAAGCTGCCCAAGGGTGATATCAAAATCCTGACAGTATCAGAGCCTCATAACATACTTTCATCAGTCGCAAAAAGAAAATTCTACCTTATCTCTCCAACAATAGGACTTAGCAATATTTAACAGGTTGGAAACTCTTAAAGAGTCTTTTCTATAGCTAAACACTATACCTGCTCTTAAGACAAGATGATGAGGTGGCAGGTGGCAAAAGAGAACGGATCTGAGCCTGTCCCACTAATCACAGACCCTTTCAGTTCCTTGGAATGTCCCCACCCCATGCACACACATCTGAAAGATGTGAGTTACAAAGAGCAATGATAATTGAAAGAGTCATCTGGAACTTCCTCTTGCTCATTCTTGACCTGCTTGCCCTCTGAACTGTCTTCAGCTAACACTGAGTTCTCTCTACATGATTCAGTCTCAGTCCTTACCTCTTGCTTCTCTGACCATGCGGTTTCCACTGGGGTTTGGGCCTCCTCTGTTTTAAGAGGATCTTGGCTTAGTCCTTTAGGTCCCAGGATCTTTTACTGCAGTGGTAGAAGCATCTTGCTGGAGCCTTGGGTCTCAGACTCCAGGCCCTACCCCCATCCATGTGGTCTACACCCAAACAACCAGCTCCAGCCACCATCTTTCAACCTCACCTGCAATGACGAATGTAGAGTCAGGAGACAAGTGTTCAATTCCAGTTACTCCTTTTATAATTATATTTTAAGACCAGTATGGACTTTCCCTGGTTAAGAACTGCCCATCAGGCAATGCAAAGGACCCCAAGACCTGTGACCATCCCTCACTTGCAGTGTGGCAGAGCAGACACTGGGGCCTCAGGGGGGTCCCTAATTGCCTGTATTTGAAGGAAGTGCAGTTGGGCTGGTAGAATATGTTACCCTGAGGAAGTGTATCAGGGAGCAGGTGAAGATTTATATAGCAATTGCTGTCAGGGGACTTCAACAGAGTCAGAAGGACCCTGGCAGTTTGGGTAGCCTGGGATAAGGGGTACTCGGGACACAGTACTGTTTAGATGGGGGGACAAGCAAGCTGGAGAAACAGGGACATGAATCAGTAGGTAATAGAGCTCCAGCTTCCTGGTGACATGAAAGATCTAGTTTTTGTCTTTCTGGGATTGGAAAAAGCATTGTAGGACACACATTTGAGGCACAATGTTACCAAGGAAAGGACCCCAACACAGACGGCAGTGGTCAAGTTCATTTATAGGATTGGAACACATAGGTGACGCGTAGAGATGATAATCTTGATTCCCTAGATTACCAGCTCTGCCTCTTGGCTATAGTTCCTAGCCTCTCTGTCTTCGTTTCCTTACCTATAAAACAGACTGAAAATATTTTCCAACCTACTGAGTTTTGGAAGGTTTAACTGATATTCAGGTAAAAGTCTTATAACAGTGCCTGGATTATAGTAGCACTCAGTAAATATTCTCTCTGATTATTAATTTGTAAGCAATAGTCTGTAAGATGTATATCATTAATTAAGATTCATTAGCATTACTTTTTTCCACCCATGCTTCCAAGTGCTTTAAACCAATTGCTTTATTAAATCTTCAAACAACCCTATCAAGTCTGTACTACTATCACCTCCATTGTGTGGCTAAAGGAACTGAGTCATATCAAATGAAAACAACTAGTCCCAGGTCACACTGTTAGCAAAAGGCAAGCTGATGTAAGTCCGGGCAATCTAATTTCAGAGCACGATCTCTAAACACTCTGCTTACTCTGCTGCCTCTCTAAATAAAGAGCATAGCATTGGCCTCTGAGAGGTAAGCTATGGAGTCAGCACAGAGATGTGCAAAATCTCTCCAAGGAGGCAGAATGGCCATCTGGCTAGAGTAGGCCTTCCCTATAAACTCATTAGAGTTATTAATGTGATGGTCTCAAAAGGCAAGTTGGTCAACCATGGAACACAATAAAATGAGGGTCCCAGAGACGAAGACCAGCAGTGCATGTACAACCCTAACCAGGGGTGTAGGGCCTCTGATCTCCAGACAAAAACATTAAGGCAGGTGAGGCCAGCACTCCTCTACAAAAAAAGTGCTCCCAGCATCTTAGTTGAGGTATATTTCTTAAGACCAGCCAACTCCCTTTGCCCTGATATTATGTTCACCAAGCAAATGTTTGATTAGTTTGCCTGTAGGGAAAACAAACAAACAAAACTGTATTGCTCTGGGGATTCAAATATTTTGGACAATTTTAAAAAATAGAAGTCTAGCTTAAACACCAGTCTTTTCTGTATTTGTTCAGTGTACTCTTGCCCTGAAAGCCTTCTCTACTCTCAGACAACAAAAAATCAGGTCTTTGAAGTGGCAGGCCAGACATATGCAACAACACAGAGAACCCATTAAGGTAAAGGCTACCTCACAAGGGCTCTTACAGCCAGCTGGTCAACGTTCCCTGGTGAAATGCCTGAATCCCCATCAGTCATCTTTGTGACTTCAGCATGGCTCAAGGTAGAGCCGAGCCAGCCACAAGACCATGAAGGCTGAATCCTGGTGTTGGACTAGGGCATTATAAACCCTTAAAACCATCTGTCTTTAGATTAGGGTTGATGGGACTGAGCCTGCACATGGGTACTTGTGGCTTCCCAAATTAGCTATGGTTACACATCAGTAGGAGAAAATTAGAAACAGAGAGGACAAGGTCCCTACCACCTGAGTGGCTTTGGGCAAGTCATTGAACTGCTCTGAGCCTCAATTTCCTCACAGAAAGCATTTGAGATGAGCTATCTAGTACTTCACTCACCTCCAGGGCCTCGTAAGAATCAAAATGCACATGAAATTATTTTGTAAACTGTATGTAACTACATAAAGTTACCACTTGCTTGTGTGGACCTTGAGTACAGGATGGTTCTCATGTGTGCGGTGCTTATCACACACCAGCTACTGCTCAAGCATATTGTACATGGTAACTTGTTTCATGCTCACGATCACCCGGTAGTATATGCTGTGAGGTGTCACCTGGAAACTTTCCTGCCTGCCTGGAAACATGACAGGCAGCCAAGACATGCATTCCACAGCTATCAAGATGGTGTTGGTGACTGACTGCTCAGAGCTGTGGTGTTCTCAAAAAATTGCTTTCAGCCAAAGGGAACTGCCTTGCCAAAGGTTTTGAACCCTTGCAGGGTATAGCCCACTTCCAATGACTAGTTGTTGTAAGTGAGCCTGGACAAAGGCACAGCCCCCTCGCCTTAATATGAGACCACTCTAAAGGCACAGCTCCCCATGGGAAGGGCTGAGGACCTAGTTGTACCTGCATCCCAAGTCAACCCTGTCTGTCTCTCCTGCTCTTCTCACTCCCTTATAGTGCTATTCCTGAGAGCCTTGCCCAGTGCACCATCTGTATACAAATATCTCCCTCAGAGTCTCTTTTGGGGGTAGGAGGCACCAAACCTGAGGCAGACACTATGCAGCAGTATTACTATTATTATTATTTTCCTCATTTCAGAGACGTGAAGTAACTTGCTTAAGTTCACATAGCTGGTAAGTAGCAGAGTCAAGATTTGAAACCAGGCCATCTAGAAAATGTTCTTACTGTAACATTTGGCACAGGAATTTCTCTGAGTGAATGAACTGTTTGTGTTTGACATTTACTTTGATGAATGGTTAGGCTAGCAGCTGAGCCCCAGGACCTAGATATTGGTTGTAGCCTCAACTTCAAAAGAAGGGAAAATACTCTAAAAAAATAACGAGACAAATTTGAAACTGGATATTTAGAGATTAAACCAGGATGGGGGGAGATGAGAAGGAGAGAGAGTGGGGGGAGAGATGGGGCAATTTAACTGGGGAAGTGCTGTGGGCTGTGTGATGTGACCTCTCCCTATGATGTGCCTCCCCCCTCCCCAAATATCTTCAGTAAAATCTATTCAACTGAGGAAATATTTGGTGGTGTCTTCATTTACTAGGGCTGCCATAACAAAGTACCACAAACCAAGTAGTTAAGAAACAGAAATTTATCCTCACAGTTCTGGAAGCTAAATGTCTGAGGTCCAGGTGTCATCAGTGTTGGGTCCTTCTGAGGATCCGTCTGAGGGTCCTTTCATCCCATACCTCTTTGCTAGCTTCTGGTGATTTGCTGGTATTCTTTGCTGTTTCTTGGCATATAGAAGCATCACCCTGATCTCTGCCTTCATCTTCCTAAGTGTTCTCCCTACATCTGTATTTATGTTCAAATTTCCTCTTTTTATAAGGACACCTACAAGATAGGAGCCCACCCCATCCCTATATGACCTCATCTTAATTTAATTGCATTTGCAACAACTCTATCTCTAAATAAGATCACATTCTGAGGTATCAGGGGTTAGAATTTCAACATACGAATTTTTGCAGTACACAATTCAATCCATAACTGGTATAAGTGGGCTTTCCTGTGGAGACTTGTAAAGGGTTTGACATCTATGTCCAGGTTGACATGGAAGTAAGTAGAAACCACAATATGTGGACAAAAGGACTGTGAGAAGAAATTCTGGATTAGCCTAATGCTTTCTCAATTTGAAGAATTGAGGTTAGAAGTTAGCCTGCCCGTGTTTCAAGGACTGACAGACCCAAGTGAAATCTGGGCAGCAGTGCCTTGAAATGAAGTGACTTCATGGGCTACTGTCAATTGCCTCCCCACTATAACCTTCAGAACTTATGGCACCAGCTCTACCCTCCCCACCCTCCAGAAAGATTTTCTCCACCCATAAATACTCAGATCCATTAGGAGGGAGCATTTCTTCTACTTCTTTTACATCTTCAACATGTCTAGCACACAGGGAAACATCTGATTAAGGATTGACTGCTAGAAGATTTCTGCGGGGGAGTTTATACTGCTTCTGAACACATACCGTTTTTCTTGGTGTCTGACTTAAAGAAAAACTTATAGTACAAAAAATAGAGGGGTATATAATATAGGAATTTTCTACTCCCATGGCCTAAGCTAAAAATCCAGTCCTGTCACTTATCAGCTGTGTGACTTCGGGCAATTTCCTCAGTCTGTCTGTGCTTTGGTTCCCTTGTCTATAAAATGGGAATAATAATAGATGTCATCCAATGGGCTGTTGTGAGAACCAAATGAGTGCTGACAGTCAGCTCTTGGCAGCAATTATAATGTCACAGTGGTAACTGTCTCTCATCCTATCAAAATACAATACAACTAGAATGATGATAAGATATGGTCAAAATAAGTATAGTATTATCCTTAGGCCATCGTACATATTTCAGATAGAGATCACCTGAGCCCAGTACCCACATTATCAGCCAAAACAAAAATTAAAATTCACGGCTTGAGCTGTGAGGATAAAAATTTAATTGTATGTTTAGTCCGTTAACATCATCAAATAGATAATCTGATGACTTAAGAATATAAATACTAGGCAAGGATGCAATTTCAGAGGAACCATTATCTTTTTGTCATTTTAAAAATGTCTTAGGGAAAAAAAGAATGGCACCTCATAGACCATAGCTGTTGTGAAAAAATTGTAATGCTAGGTGAGGCTTCTGCCAAGTAATAAAAGCCAAAGATCTGCTTTATTCACCAGGTTTGACTCTTAAAAAAAAAAAACAAAAAACCTCCATGGGGCACCTGGGTAGCTCAGTCAGTTAAGCGTCTGACTCTTGGTTTTGGTTCAAGTCCTGATCTCAGGGTCATGAGATCAAGCCCTGTGATGGGCTCCATGCTCAGTGTGGAGTCTGCTTGAGATTCTCTCTCTCCCTTTCCCTCTATCACTCTCCCTGCTCACACGCACTCTCTCATTCTTTCTGTCTCAAATAAATAAATAAATCTTTTAAAAAAAACCCTCCAAAATGGTGGGGTTCCTATCTTAGCAAACCTGTCCATGATCTCAGCTTTAGAAATACCATCACTCAGAAAACAGCAAAGTTTTCCCATCTGTAAAATGAGAAAATAAAGATAGGCATTTCCAGGCATCACTGGAGACTCAAAATGTGATAAATTAAATAAAAGGAATTTAAAAACCATATAATGTACATAAGGTAGTTGTTATTATATTTATAAAGGGAGTAATGACTTCTCAATAATTACTAGATACTATTATGTGAAAGTAAATTAAGTTGAGTATAATGCTTAGACCAAGTAACATTTGTATATTACTATTTGACAGCATTTTTTTATTATTAAACATAGGTTTATGTACTTGTGTCTTATTACAGAGAAATTAAAGATAAATTTGGGTCTGTTAATAAACATATTTTATGTTTTATTAAAAGACTGTACTACAAAAAAGCACATTTCTAAAAATTTTTAGATTTATTCAAAATTTGCAAATTTAAAAAATGTTGATATGACAGACTGTTCACAATTGCTTACTACTTAGATTTTACTAAAAATTAAGGTTTCTAAGCATTAAGAATTCTAATAAATATAATTAAAACTTCTGGAAATCCTAAGGGAAATAACTCTGTATGCAAGAAAAATAAGAGATGTGTTTTGGTAAGAAAGGTATGAGAAATGGGAATATAATTTTGTGGAGGGAAAAGAAAGTAATTTTATCCTAAAATGAGACTGGTTGTTTTTTGTTTGTTTGTTTTTGTTTGCTTGCTTCAAGTTTTTATTTAAATTCCAGTTATTTAACATATAGTGTAATATTAGTTTCAGGAGTAGAATTCAGTGATTTATCACTTACATATAACACTCACTGCTCATCACATCAAGAGCCCTCCTTAATCCCTGTCACCCATTTAGCCCACCCTCCCCCCACCTCCCCTCCAGCAACCCTCAGTTTGTTCTCTATAGTCAAGGGTCTGTTTTATGGTTTGCCTCTCTCTTCTTCTTTTTTTTCCCTATGTTCATATGTTTTGTTTCTTAAATTCCACATATGAGTGAAATCATATGGTATTTGTCTTTCTCTATTTCACTTAGCATAATATACTCTAGTTCCATCCACGTCATTGCAAATGGCAAGATTTCATTCTTGTTGATGGCTGAGTAATATTCCATCACACACACACACACACACACACATACACACACACACACACACTGCAAATGGCAAGATTTCATTCTTGTTGATGGCTGACTAATATTCCAGTAAAGTTAGTGAAGTCCATGTCACCCTCATAAATTCTCACCTATTATCTTCTAGGGAGAACCCAAACTAAGACTATAGGAACCCTATAAATTATGTAGATCCAACCCACTCATCATGTAGATGGTGAGACTGAAGCTAAGAAAACAAATCACTTGGCTTAAAAACCAGATGGTTAATGTCAGAGATGAGAACTCAGAGCTCATGACTGCCAGCCCAGCCCCCCCATGTCTTAACTCTAACACATTGCTACTGAGAGTATATTCTGTGGGCCAGTAGCATCAGCATCCCATAGGAGCTTGGAAGAAATGCAGAATCTCAGATCCCTATCCCAGGTCTACTGAATTAGAATCAGGATTTTAACAAGATCCCCAGATAATTCGTGCATGTATTAAAGTTGGAGAAGCTCTAGGCTTCCTAATAAATGTTTAAAACCATTCATCTAAATGAAAGCTTCATGTTCAGAAAGGAATCGTACCCATTTAACTATGCTACATAACAAAGCACGCCAAAACTAATTGGCTTTAATAAACATCTCTTACTGCTCAGAAATTTATGGGTGGGCATAAACTGGGCATAAACTGGCAGTTCTTCTGGCTTCAGCTGAGCTCACTCATGCATCTGTGGTCAGCAGTGGACTGGGTAAGCAATTCTGTTGCTCTTGGTTGGGCTTTCCCACATATCTGTGTGAGGGCTTGCCTAGACTGGTCTAGATTGTCCTCAGCTGGGACAGGTGATCATTCCTTGTGATCCTTCATCCTCCAGAAGTCTGTCCCACGCTTGTCTAATGCTAGTGGCAGTAATCTAAGAGAGGAAACAAAAATGGACAAGAGCTCTTGCGGCCAGGACTTAGAACTGGTACTTTATTCCTTCCACTGCATTCTATTATTCAAAGCAAGTGCCAAGCCAGCCCAAAATCAGGAAGTGGGGGAAAAAATCTCACCTTTTGATATGATAAACTGAAAAGTCACACGGCAAAGGGAATGGATAGGAGAGAGTTGGAGAATTGGGGCCATCTTTGCCAACATTCTATTGTAATTATTAATATGTTATATGACTGAGAAGGAAGGACAAGCCTATTAACACACATATTAGACATTTGCATTGATTAGTTGGTTGTCACCTTGAAGCATGGAAAACTCTCAGTTAATCAGGCAAGAGATTTGATAATAAAATATGATAATTTACTCATCTTTGTATTCCCAACACTTAGCATTGCACCAGGCAAATTGTATGCAACCCACAAAAATAATTAATAATGATAAAAGAAATGATAGTGGAAAAATTACTCTATTAGAAATCAGAAATCAACTGAATCACAATTCAGTTATGCCAAATTACCTGTGCAACTTTGGAAAGGAGTAATTCAGCCTCCCTAGGATTTCTAGAGACAGACTGGGCATTCTCTAAATTTTTCCTTCCTTCCTTTCCCCTTTTTCTTCTTCTTCTCCTCCTCTTTCTTCTCCTCCTCCTCCTCCTCCTCTTTCTTCTCCTCCTCCTCCTCTTTCTTCTCCTCCTCCTCCTTCTTCTTCCTCTTCCTCCTCCTCTCCTTCTCTTTCTTCTTTTCTTTTTCTTTCTTTCTTTCTTTCTTTCTTTCTTTCTTTCTTTCTTTCTTTCTTTCTTTCTTT